>NW_026688213.1:0-219020 GCF_030445035.2 Dasypus novemcinctus
CGCCTGCGCTTTGCTCCCGGCTTTGCGGGCGTCAGAGAGCGGTGTGCGTCGGCGGCGCGGGAGGCCTAGCGCTTGCCCCTCCCCCTCCCCCACCCCCAGCCCGGGCGCCGTCTGGGCGCCCCGAAAGGAGGGGGTCAGGCGGAGGAGGCAGCGGATGGAGCGAGAGGGGGCTTAGATCCCACAGGGCTGTTGGATGCGGCTCTCCCGCTGGCAGGTGTCGGCACTTTGGCTTCCCTCCGCGGGCGGTGACGACCACGTTCTCCTCCCTCTCAGCTGACCTGGGCCGGTCCAACGAACCTGAGCGCAGGTGGTGCACCTGCGCTGGGGCTCAGGTCCCAGCTGGCACGGGGCCTGTCCAGAGGCACGCAGAAGCCTGTCTCCTGAGCGCGCACGCACCCAGGGCCAGGCTCAGCCGCAGCCAAAGTGACAGAAGAAGAGGCATGTGTAGGGAGGCCCCCCTGCAACCGACTCCCCCCACCCACCCCGTACCCCGTGCAAGAGCACGGATTCCCAAGTAGAGCCCACTGGCAGGCCACTGAGGCCCGGAGCCACCTGCCATCAGCAGCGTAGTCCTGGGTGTCCCCGCAGCCCTCAGGAGCACCAGGGCCTGGGGCTTGATCGACCAGGCAGCTGCGCCTCGGCGAGAAGGCCTATCTGCTTTGGTTTGGAAATCTGGACAGTATCCCTGCGGCATTGCCCGCTATGGTAGCTTGGAACGGCAATCAGTAGGAAAACCACCTGGTTGCGTGGCGTGCTGTGGCAGAGGGAAATGTGCTGAAGATGATGGGTTCTCCCTTTTTTTCCCCCAAAAACGGATGGGTACGACTCGAGTCACTGCCCAGACCACCCATACGTCCGCTTTGGACGGTCACGATGGCCGCTTAGAATATACCCGGTCCATGGAACACCTGGACCTGTAAGCCCACTTGACCGCAGTGCCTGCCTCAAGTGAGCGGAAATGATTTCCACGCAAGGGTCTCACCACCCAATAGGTAAGCAGTTTCGTTTTGCGTCCCGTGGCCCCAGAGCCGAGAGAAACGCTCGTTGGTCGGTACGGTCCCAAAAAGGAGGGCGAGAGGAGGAAGGGCAGGCTCCTTGCTCAGAGTCGTCGGGGTGCTCTGGGGCCCCTCTCGTCCCAGAAAAGAAACGCAGAGAAAGAGAGGTCATTGACAAGGGAGAGGGAAGACCCTGGGCCTGTCCTCTCCGGGAGACAGGCCTCTGCAGGCCTGGCCGGGAGCCCAGGCCGAAGCCCGCAGGCCACCGGTGGGAAAGGCCGGGGTTCCCCTGACCTGACGTAAGGTGGAGGTGACGGCGACGGGAGACAGCATGTCTGTGACCATTGCCGTGGGAGAGACCTGCAGGGCAGCGCCGGCCGGCCCTAGCTAGGCCCCCGCTTGAGGAGGCCTCGGGGACTTTGGTTGGCGAGGAAACCCCCTCTTCAGACGGGTCTGGCAGCCTGGCCCAACCCAGACCCTTGGCCTGGGCCAGGTGAGCTATGGCATGGAGAGGGGGGCTCTCCCAGCAGCCCCAGAGCTGGCCCACCGGTCCCTTCCCCCACAGCCCCTTCTGCAAGGGGCCCTGCCCCTCCCCCTGCCTTAGAACTCAGCCCTCTGGCCCCCAGCAAGTGTCAGGAAGGAACTATTCCTATCCAACAGTGGCCCCTAGCGGTGGAAGTTTTGGCTCTGACTTTGGGCACCGGAGCCGCTCTCTGGTTCCTGGAGCTTCTTCTGTCTCTTGGCTTTTCACCAGACACACAGGAGGGAACAACTGTCCAGGACAGCATAGCAGAGCTTCTCTGCTAGCCCAGTCCCCACCCGGCAGGCTCCACCCACGTCGGCGACCCCTTCCGTCGCGTCCCCGTGGCCTCCTGCTGCGCCAATTCGGTGTATACATTTTGGAACCCCGCTTCCCCCGGCGCTGGAGGCTTTCCCGGCAGTGGACGCGCTCCCCGAAGTGCATCGGGTGGGTTTGGGCAGGATGCCTATTGGCCGCATCTGTCCCGGCACTGCCACTGGGGACAACTCCCGAGTGCAGAAAACGCCTCCCCTCCCCCCCCAATCCATCACAGCCGTCTTCCCGCTCCCGGGCTTGGGCACCTCCCGCCAGTGGCCACCGTCTCCAGAGCAACCAGGAGGGGCGGGGTCGGGGCGAGTCTGCCGGGGGCGGGGTGAGTGGCGCTGGGCGTGGGCGGCCCAGCGGGCCGGGGCGCCTGCGCTTTGCTCCCGGCTTTGCGGGCGTCAGAGAGCGGTGTGCGTCGGCGGCGCGGGAGGCCTAGCGCTTGCCCCTCCCCCTCCCCCACCCCCAGGCCGGGCGCCGTCTGGGCGCCCCGAAAGGAGGGGGTCAGGCGGAGGAGGCAGCGGATGGAGCGAGAGGGGGCTTAGATCCCACAGGGCTGTTGGATGCGGCTCTCCCGCTGGCAGGTGTCGGCACTTTGGCTTCCCTCCGCGGGCGGTGACGACCACGTTCTCCTCCCTCTCAGCTGACCTGGGCCGGTCCAACGAACCTGAGCGCAGGTGGTGCACCTGCGCTGGGGCTCAGGTCCCAGCTGGCACGGGGCCTGTCCAGAGGCACGCAGAAGCCTGTCTCCTGAGCGCGCATGCACCCAGGGCCAGGCTCAGCCGCAGCCAAAGTGACAGAAGAAGAGGCATGTGTAGGGAGGCCCCCCTGCAACCGACTCCCCCCACCCACCCCGTACCCCGTGCAAGAGCACGGATTCCCAAGTAGAGCCCACTGGCAGGCCACTGAGGCCCGGAGCCACCTGCCATCAGCAGCGTAGTCCTGGGTGTCCCCGCAGCCCTCAGGAGCACCAGGGCCTGGGGCTTGATCGACCAGGCAGCTGCGCCTCGGCGAGAAGGCCTATCTGCTTTGGTTTGGAAATCTGGACAGTATCCCTGCGGCATTGCCCGCTATGGTAGCTTGGAACGGCAATCAGTAGGAAAACCACCTGGTTGCGTGGCGTGCTGTGGCAGAGGGAAATGTGCTGAAGATGATGGGTTCTCCCTTTTTTTCCCCCAAAAACGGATGGGTACGACTCGAGTCACTGCCCAGACCACCCATACGTCCGCTTTGGACGGTCACGATGGCCGCTTAGAATATACCCGGTCCATGGAACACCTGGACCTGTAAGCCCACTTGACCGCAGTGCCTGCCTCAAGTGAGCGGAAATGATTTCCACGCAAGGGTCTCACCACCCAATAGGTAAGCAGTTTCGTTTTGCGTCCCGCGGCCCCAGAGCCGAGAGAAACGCTCGTTGGTCGGTACGGTCCCAAAAAGGAGGGCGAGAGGAGGAAGGGCAGGCTCCTTGCTCAGAGTCGTCGGGGTGCTCTGGGGCCCCTCTCGTCCCAGAAAAGAAACGCAGAGAAAGAGAGGTCATTGACAAGGGAGAGGGAAGACCCTGGGCCTGTCCTCTCCGGGAGACAGGCCTCTGCAGGCCTGGCCGGGAGCCCAGGCCGAAGCCCGCAGGCCACCGGTGGGAAAGGCCGGGGTTCCCCTGACCTGACGTAAGGTGGAGGTGACGGCGACGGGAGACAGCATGTCTGTGACCATTGCCGTGGGAGAGACCTGCAGGGCAACGCCGGCCGGCCCTAGCTAGGCCCCCGCTTGAGGAGGCCTCGGGGACTTTGGTTGGCGAGGAAACCCCCTCTTCAGACGGGTCTGGCAGCCTGGCCCAACCCAGACCCTTGGCCTGGGCCAGGTGAGCTATGGCATGGAGAGGGGGGCTCTCCCAGCAGCCCCAGAGCTGGCCCACCGGTCCCTTCCCCCACAGCCCCTTCTGCAAGGGGCCCTGCCCCTCCCCCTGCCTTAGAACTCAGCCCTCTGGCCCCCAGCAAGTGTCAGGAAGGAACTATTCCTATCCAACAGTGGCCCCTAGCGGTGGAAGTTTTGGCTCTGACTTTGGGCACCGGAGCCGCTCTCTGGTTCCTGGAGCTTCTTCTGTCTCTTGGCTTTTCACCAGACACACAGGAGGGAACAACTGTCCAGGACAGCATAGCAGAGCTTCTCTGCTAGCCCAGTCCCCACCCGGCAGGCTCCACCCACGTCGGCGACCCCTTCCGTCGCGTCCCCGTGGCCTCCTGCTGCGCCAATTCGGTGTATACATTTTGGAACCCCGCTTCCCCCGGCGCTGGAGGCTTTCCCGGCAGTGGACGCGCTCCCCGAAGTGCATCGGGTGGGTTTGGGCAGGATGCCTATTGGCCGCATCTGTCCCGGCACTGCCACTGGGGACAACTCCCGAGTGCAGAAAACGCCTCCCCTCCCCCCCCAATCCATCACAGCCGTCTTCCCGCTCCCGGGCTTGGGCACCTCCCGCCAGTGGCCACCGTCTCCAGAGCAACCAGGAGGGGCGGGGTCGGGGCGAGTCTGCCGGGGGCGGGGTGAGTGGCGCTGGGCGTGGGCGGCCCAGCGGGCCGGGGCGCCTGCGCTTTGCTCCCGGCTTTGCGGGCGTCAGAGAGCGGTGTGCGGCGGCGGCGCGGGAGGCCTAGCGCTTGCCCCTCCCCCTCCCCCACCCCCAGCCCGGGCGCCGTCTGGGCGCCCCGAAAGGAGGGGGTCAGGCGGAGGAGGCAGCGGATGGAGCGAGAGGGGGCTTAGATCCCACAGGGCTGTTGGATGCGGCTCTCCCGCTGGCAGGTGTCGGCACTTTGGCTTCCCTCCGCGGGCGGTGACGACCACGTTCTCCTCCCTCTCAGCTGACCTGGGCCGGTCCAACGAACCTGAGCGCAGGTGGTGCACCTGCGCTGGGGCTCAGGTCCCAGCTGGCACGGGGCCTGTCCAGAGGCACGCAGAAGCCTGTCTCCTGAGCGCGCACGCACCCAGGGCCAGGCTCAGCCGCAGCCAAAGTGACAGAAGAAGAGGCATGTGTAGGGAGGCCCCCCTGCAACCGACTCCCCCCACCCACCCCGTACCCCGTGCAAGAGCACGGATTCCCAAGTAGAGCCCACTGGCAGGCCACTGAGGCCCGGAGCCACCTGCCATCAGCAGCGTAGTCCTGGGTGTCCCCGCAGCCCTCAGGAGCACCAGGGCCTGGGGCTTGATCGACCAGGCAGCTGCGCCTCGGCGAGAAGGCCTATCTGCTTTGGTTTGGAAATCTGGACAGTATCCCTGCGGCATTGCCCGCTATGGTAGCTTGGAACGGCAATCAGTAGGAAAACCACCTGGTTGCGTGGCATGCTGTGGCAGAGGGAAATGTGCTGAAGATGATGGGTTCTCCCTTTTTTTCCCCCAAAAACGGATGGGTACGACTCGAGTCACTGCCCAGACCACCCATACGTCCGCTTTGGACGGTCACGATGGCCGCTTAGAATATACCCGGTCCATGGAACACCTGGACCTGTAAGCCCACTTGACCGCAGTGCCTGCCTCAAGTGAGCGGAAATGATTTCCACGCAAGGGTCTCACCACCCAATAGGTAAGCAGTTTCGTTTTGCGTCCCGCGGCCCCAGAGCCGAGAGAAACGCTCGTTGGTCGGTACGGTCCCAAAAAGGAGGGCGAGAGGAGGAAGGGCAGGCTCCTTGCTCAGAGTCGTCGGGGTGCTCTGGGGCCCCTCTCGTCCCAGAAAAGAAACGCAGAGAAAGAGAGGTCATTGACAAGGGAGAGGGAAGACCCTGGGCCTGTCCTCTCCGGGAGACAGGCCTCTGCAGGCCTGGCCGGGAGCCCAGGCCGAAGCCCGCAGGCCACCGGTGGGAAAGGCCGGGGTTCCCCTGACCTGACGTAAGGTGGAGGTGACGGCGACGGGAGACAGCATGTCTGTGACCATTGCCGTGGGAGAGACCTGCAGGGCAACGCCGGCCGGCCCTAGCTAGGCCCCCGCTTGAGGAGGCCTCGGGGACTTTGGTTGGCGAGGAAACCCCCTCTTCAGACGGGTCTGGCAGCCTGGCCCAACCCAGACCCTTGGCCTGGGCCAGGTGAGCTATGGCATGGAGAGGGGGGCTCTCCCAGCAGCCCCAGAGCTGGCCCACCGGTCCCTTCCCCCACAGCCCCTTCTGCAAGGGGCCCTGCCCCTCCCCCTGCCTTAGAACTCAGCCCTCTGGCCCCCAGCAAGTGTCAGGAAGGAACTATTCCTATCCAACAGTGGCCCCTAGCGGTGGAAGTTTTGGCTCTGACTTTGGGCACCGGAGCCGCTCTCTGGTTCCTGGAGCTTCTTCTGTCTCTTGGCTTTTCACCAGACACACAGGAGGGAACAACTGTCCAGGACAGCATAGCAGAGCTTCTCTGCTAGCCCAGTCCCCACCCGGCAGGCTCCACCCACGTCGGCGACCCCTTCCGTCGCGTCCCCGTGGCCTCCTGCTGCGCCAATTCGGTGTATACATTTTGGAACCCCGCTTCCCCCGGCGCTGGAGGCTTTCCCGGCAGTGGACGCGCTCCCCGAAGTGCATCGGGTGGGTTTGGGCAGGATGCCTATTGGCCGCATCTGTCCCGGCACTGCCACTGGGGACAACTCCCGAGTGCAGAAAACGCCTCCCCTCCCCCCCCAATCCATCACAGCCGTCTTCCCGCTCCCGGGCTTGGGCACCTCCCGCCAGTGGCCACCGTCTCCAGAGCAACCAGGAGGGGCGGGGTCGGGGCGAGTCTGCCGGGGGCGGGGTGAGTGGCGCTGGGCGTGGGCGGCCCAGCGGGCCGGGGCGCCTGCGCTTTGCTCCCGGCTTTGCGGGCGTCAGAGAGCGGTGTGCGGCGGCGGCGCGGGAGGCCTAGCGCTTGCCCCTCCCCCTCCCCCACCCCCAGCCCGGGCGCCGTCTGGGCGCCCCGAAAGGAGGGGGTCAGGCGGAGGAGGCAGCGGATGGAGCGAGAGGGGGCTTAGATCCCACAGGGCTGTTGGATGCGGCTCTCCCGCTGGCAGGTGTCGGCACTTTGGCTTCCCTCCGCGGGCGGTGACGACCACGTTCTCCTCCCTCTCAGCTGACCTGGGCCGGTCCAACGAACCTGAGCGCAGGTGGTGCACCTGCGCTGGGGCTCAGGTCCCAGCTGGCACGGGGCCTGTCCAGAGGCACGCAGAAGCCTGTCTCCTGAGCGCGCACGCACCCAGGGCCAGGCTCAGCCGCAGCCAAAGTGACAGAAGAAGAGGCATGTGTAGGGAGGCCCCCCTGCAACCGACTCCCCCCACCCACCCCGTACCCCGTGCAAGAGCACGGATTCCCAAGTAGAGCCCACTGGCAGGCCACTGAGGCCCGGAGCCACCTGCCATCAGCAGCGTAGTCCTGGGTGTCCCCGCAGCCCTCAGGAGCACCAGGGCCTGGGGCTTGATCGACCAGGCAGCTGCGCCTCGGCGAGAAGGCCTATCTGCTTTGGTTTGGAAATCTGGACAGTATCCCTGCGGCATTGCCCGCTATGGTAGCTTGGAACGGCAATCAGTAGGAAAACCACCTGGTTGCGTGGCGTGCTGTGGCAGAGGGAAATGTGCTGAAGATGATGGGTTCTCCCTTTTTTTCCCCCAAAAACGGATGGGTACGACTCGAGTCACTGCCCAGACCACCCATACGTCCGCTTTGGACGGTCACGATGGCCGCTTAGAATATACCCGGTCCATGGAACACCTGGACCTGTAAGCCCACTTGACCGCAGTGCCTGCCTCAAGTGAGCGGAAATGATTTCCACGCAAGGGTCTCACCACCCAATAGGTAAGCAGTTTCGTTTTGCGTCCCGCGGCCCCAGAGCCGAGAGAAACGCTCGTTGGTCGGTACGGTCCCAAAAAGGAGGGCGAGAGGAGGAAGGGCAGGCTCCTTGCTCAGAGTCGTCGGGGTGCTCTGGGGCCCCTCTCGTCCCAGAAAAGAAACGCAGAGAAAGAGAGGTCATTGACAAGGGAGAGGGAAGACCCTGGGCCTGTCCTCTCCGGGAGACAGGCCTCTGCAGGCCTGGCCGGGAGCCCAGGCCGAAGCCCGCAGGCCACCGGTGGGAAAGGCCGGGGTTCCCCTGACCTGACGTAAGGTGGAGGTGACGGCGACGGGAGACAGCATGTCTGTGACCATTGCCGTGGGAGAGACCTGCAGGGCAACGCCGGCCGGCCCTAGCTAGGCCCCCGCTTGAGGAGGCCTCGGGGACTTTGGTTGGCGAGGAAACCCCCTCTTCAGACGGGTCTGGCAGCCTGGCCCAACCCAGACCCTTGGCCTGGGCCAGGTGAGCTATGGCATGGAGAGGGGGGCTCTCCCAGCAGCCCCAGAGCTGGCCCACCGGTCCCTTCCCCCACAGCCCCTTCTGCAAGGGGCCCTGCCCCTCCCCCTGCCTTAGAACTCAGCCCTCTGGCCCCCAGCAAGTGTCAGGAAGGAACTATTCCTATCCAACAGTGGCCCCTAGCGGTGGAAGTTTTGGCTCTGACTTTGGGCACCGGAGCCGCTCTCTGGTTCCTGGAGCTTCTTCTGTCTCTTGGCTTTTCACCAGACACACAGGAGGGAACAACTGTCCAGGACAGCATAGCAGAGCTTCTCTGCTAGCCCAGTCCCCACCCGGCAGGCTCCACCCACGTCGGCGACCCCTTCCGTCGCGTCCCCGTGGCCTCCTGCTGCGCCAATTCGGTGTATACATTTTGGAACCCCGCTTCCCCCGGCGCTGGAGGCTTTCCCGGCAGTGGACGCGCTCCCCGAAGTGCATCGGGTGGGTTTGGGCAGGATGCCTATTGGCCGCATCTGTCCCGGCACTGCCACTGGGGACAACTCCCGAGTGCAGAAAACGCCTCCCCTCCCCCCCCAATCCATCACAGCCGTCTTCCCGCTCCCGGGCTTGGGCACCTCCCGCCAGTGGCCACCGTCTCCAGAGCAACCAGGAGGGGCGGGGTCGGGGCGAGTCTGCCGGGGGCGGGGTGAGTGGCGCTGGGCGTGGGCGGCCCAGCGGGCCGGGGCGCCTGCGCTTTGCTCGCGGCTTTGCGGGCGTCAGAGAGCGGTGTGCGGCGGCGGCGCGGGAGGCCTAGCGCTTGCCCCTCCCCCTCCCCCACCCCCAGCCCGGGCGCCGTCTGGGCGCCCCGAAAGGAGGGGGTCAGGCGGAGGAGGCAGCGGATGGAGCGAGAGGGGGCTTAGATCCCACAGGGCTGTTGGATGCGGCTCTCCCGCTGGCAGGTGTCGGCACTTTGGCTTCCCTCCGCGGGCGGTGACGACCACGTTCTCCTCCCTCTCAGCTGACCTGGGCCGGTCCAACGAACCTGAGCGCAGGTGGTGCACCTGCGCTGGGGCTCAGGTCCCAGCTGGCACGGGGCCTGTCCAGAGGCACGCAGAAGCCTGTCTCCTGAGCGCGCACGCACCCAGGGCCAGGCTCAGCCGCAGCCAAAGTGACAGAAGAAGAGGCATGTGTAGGGAGGCCCCCCTGCAACCGACTCCCCCCACCCACCCCGTACCCCGTGCAAGAGCACGGATTCCCAAGTAGAGCCCACTGGCAGGCCACTGAGGCCCGGAGCCACCTGCCATCAGCAGCGTAGTCCTGGGTGTCCCCGCAGCCCTCAGGAGCACCAGGGCCTGGGGCTTGATCGACCAGGCAGCTGCGCCTCGGCGAGAAGGCCTATCTGCTTTGGTTTGGAAATCTGGACAGTATCCCTGCGGCATTGCCCGCTATGGTAGCTTGGAACGGCAATCAGTAGGAAAACCACCTGGTTGCGTGGCGTGCTGTGGCAGAGGGAAATGTGCTGAAGATGATGGGTTCTCCCTTTTTTTCCCCCAAAAACGGATGGGTACGACTCGAGTCACTGCCCAGACCACCCATACGTCCGCTTTGGACGGTCACGATGGCCGCTTAGAATATACCCGGTCCATGGAACACCTGGACCTGTAAGCCCACTTGACCGCAGTGCCTGCCTCAAGTGAGCGGAAATGATTTCCACGCAAGGGTCTCACCACCCAATAGGTAAGCAGTTTCGTTTTGCGTCCCGCGGCCCCAGAGCCGAGAGAAACGCTCGTTGGTCGGTACGGTCCCAAAAAGGAGGGCGAGAGGAGGAAGGGCAGGCTCCTTGCTCAGAGTCGTCGGGGTGCTCTGGGGCCCCTCTCGTCCCAGAAAAGAAACGCAGAGAAAGAGAGGTCATTGACAAGGGAGAGGGAAGACCCTGGGCCTGTCCTCTCCGGGAGACAGGCCTCTGCAGGCCTGGCCGGGAGCCCAGGCCGAAGCCCGCAGGCCACCGGTGGGAAAGGCCGGGGTTCCCCTGACCTGACGTAAGGTGGAGGTGACGGCGACGGGAGACAGCATGTCTGTGACCATTGCCGTGGGAGAGACCTGCAGGGCAACGCCGGCCGGCCCTAGCTAGGCCCCCGCTTGAGGAGGCCTCGGGGACTTTGGTTGGCGAGGAAACCCCCTCTTCAGACGGGTCTGGCAGCCTGGCCCAACCCAGACCCTTGGCCTGGGCCAGGTGAGCTATGGCATGGAGAGGGGGGCTCTCCCAGCAGCCCCAGAGCTGGCCCACCGGTCCCTTCCCCCACAGCCCCTTCTGCAAGGGGCCCTGCCCCTCCCCCTGCCTTAGAACTCAGCCCTCTGGCCCCCAGCAAGTGTCAGGAAGGAACTATTCCTATCCAACAGTGGCCCCTAGCGGTGGAAGTTTTGGCTCTGACTTTGGGCACCGGAGCCGCTCTCTGGTTCCTGGAGCTTCTTCTGTCTCTTGGCTTTTCACCAGACACACAGGAGGGAACAACTGTCCAGGACAGCATAGCAGAGCTTCTCTGCTAGCCCAGTCCCCACCCGGCAGGCTCCACCCACGTCGGCCACCCCTTCCGTCGCGTCCCCGTGGCCTCCTGCTGCGCCAACTCGGTGTATACATTTTGGAACCCCGCTTCCCCCGGCGCTGGAGGCTTTCCCGGCAGTGGACGCGCTCCCCGAAGTGCATCGGGTGGGTTTGGGCAGGATGCCTATTGGCCGCATCTGTCCCGGCACTGCCACTGGGGACAACTCCCGAGTGCAGAAAACGCCTCCCCTCCCCCCCCAATCCATCACAGCCGTCTTCCCGCTCCCGGGCTTGGGCACCTCCCGCCAGTGGCCACCGTCTCCAGAGCAACCAGGAGGGGCGGGGTCGGGGCGAGTCTGCCGGGGGCGGGGTGAGTGGCGCTGGGCGTGGGCGGCCCAGCGGGCCGGGGCGCCTGCGCTTTGCTCCCGGCTTTGCGGGCGTCAGAGAGCGGTGTGCGGCGGCGGCGCGGGAGGCCTAGCGCTTGCCCCTCCCCCTCCCCCACCCCCAGCCCGGGCGCCGTCTGGGCGCCCCGAAAGGAGGGGGTCAGGCGGAGGAGGCAGCGGATGGAGCGAGAGGGGGCTTAGATCCCACAGGGCTGTTGGATGCGGCTCTCCCGCTGGCAGGTGTCGGCACTTTGGCTTCCCTCCGCGGGCGGTGACGACCACGTTCTCCTCCCTCTCAGCTGACCTGGGCCGGTCCAACGAACCTGAGCGCAGGTGGTGCACCTGCGCTGGGGCTCAGGTCCCAGCTGGCACGGGGCCTGTCCAGAGGCACGCAGAAGCCTGTCTCCTGAGCGCGCACGCACCCAGGGCCAGGCTCAGCCGCAGCCAAAGTGACAGAAGAAGAGGCATGTGTAGGGAGGCCCCCCTGCAACCGACTCCCCCCACCCACCCCGTACCCCGTGCAAGAGCACGGATTCCCAAGTAGAGCCCACTGGCAGGCCACTGAGGCCCGGAGCCACCTGCCATCAGCAGCGTAGTCCTGGGTGTCCCCGCAGCCCTCAGGAGCACCAGGGCCTGGGGCTTGATCGACCAGGCAGCTGCGCCTCGGCGAGAAGGCCTATCTGCTTTGGTTTGGAAATCTGGACAGTATCCCTGCGGCATTGCCCGCTATGGTAGCTTGGAACGGCAATCAGTAGGAAAACCACCTGGTTGCGTGGCGTGCTGTGGCAGAGGGAAATGTGCTGAAGATGATGGGTTCTCCCTTTTTTTCCCCCAAAAACGGATGGGTACGACTCGAGTCACTGCCCAGACCACCCATACGTCCGCTTTGGACGGTCACGATGGCCGCTTAGAATATACCCGGTCCATGGAACACCTGGACCTGTAAGCCCACTTGACCGCAGTGCCTGCCTCAAGTGAGCGGAAATGATTTCCACGCAAGGGTCTCACCACCCAATAGGTAAGCAGTTTCGTTTTGCGTCCCGCGGCCCCAGAGCCGAGAGAAACGCTCGTTGGTCGGTACGGTCCCAAAAAGGAGGGCGAGAGGAGGAAGGGCAGGCTCCTTGCTCAGAGTCGTCGGGGTGCTCTGGGGCCCCTCTCGTCCCAGAAAAGAAACGCAGAGAAAGAGAGGTCATTGACAAGGGAGAGGGAAGACCCTGGGCCTGTCCTCTCCGGGAGACAGGCCTCTGCAGGCCTGGCCGGGAGCCCAGGCCGAAGCCCGCAGGCCACCGGTGGGAAAGGCCGGGGTTCCCCTGACCTGACGTAAGGTGGAGGTGACGGCGACGGGAGACAGCATGTCTGTGACCATTGCCGTGGGAGAGACCTGCAGGGCAACGCCGGCCGGCCCTAGCTAGGCCCCCGCTTGAGGAGGCCTCGGGGACTTTGGTTGGCGAGGAAACCCCCTCTTCAGACGGGTCTGGCAGCCTGGCCCAACCCAGACCCTTGGCCTGGGCCAGGTGAGCTATGGCATGGAGAGGGGGGCTCTCCCAGCAGCCCCAGAGCTGGCCCACCGGTCCCTTCCCCCACAGCCCCTTCTGCAAGGGGCCCTGCCCCTCCCCCTGCCTTAGAACTCAGCCCTCTGGCCCCCAGCAAGTGTCAGGAAGGAACTATTCCTATCCAACAGTGGCCCCTAGCGGTGGAAGTTTTGGCTCTGACTTTGGGCACCGGAGCCGCTCTCTGGTTCCTGGAGCTTCTTCTGTCTCTTGGCTTTTCACCAGACACACAGGAGGGAACAACTGTCCAGGACAGCATAGCAGAGCTTCTCTGCTAGCCCAGTCCCCACCCGGCAGGCTCCACCCACGTCGGCCACCCCTTCCGTCGCGTCCCCGTGGCCTCCTGCTGCGCCAACTCGGTGTATACATTTTGGAACCCCGCTTCCCCCGGCGCTGGAGGCTTTCCCGGCAGTGGACGCGCTCCCCGAAGTGCATCGGGTGGGTTTGGGCAGGATGCCTATTGGCCGCATCTGTCCCGGCACTGCCACTGGGGACAACTCCCGAGTGCAGAAAACGCCTCCCCTCCCCCCCCAATCCATCACAGCCGTCTTCCCGCACCCGGGCTTGGGCACCTCCCGCCAGTGGCCACCGTCTCCAGAGCAACCAGGAGGGGCGGGGTCGGGGCGAGTCTGCCGGGGGCGGGGTGAGTGGCGCTGGGCGTGGGCGGCCCAGCGGGCCGGGGCGCCTGCGCTTTGCTCCCGGCTTTGCGGGCGTCAGAGAGCGGTGTGCGGCGGCGGCGCGGGAGGCCTAGCGCTTGCCCCTCCCCCTCCCCCACCCCCAGCCCGGGCGCCGTCTGGGCGCCCCGAAAGGAGGGGGTCAGGCGGAGGAGGCAGCGGATGGAGCGAGAGGGGGCTTAGATCCCACAGGGCTGTTGGATGCGGCTCTCCCGCTGGCAGGTGTCGGCACTTTGGCTTCCCTCCGCGGGCGGTGACGACCACGTTCTCCTCCCTCTCAGCTGACCTGGGCCGGTCCAACGAACCTGAGCGCAGGTGGTGCACCTGCGCTGGGGCTCAGGTCCCAGCTGGCACGGGGCCTGTCCAGAGGCACGCAGAAGCCTGTCTCCTGAGCGCGCACGCACCCAGGGCCAGGCTCAGCCGCAGCCAAAGTGACAGAAGAAGAGGCATGTGTAGGGAGGCCCCCCTGCAACCGACTCCCCCCACCCACCCCGTACCCCGTGCAAGAGCACGGATTCCCAAGTAGAGCCCACTGGCAGGCCACTGAGGCCCGGAGCCACCTGCCATCAGCAGCGTAGTCCTGGGTGTCCCCGCAGCCCTCAGGAGCACCAGGGCCTGGGGCTTGATCGACCAGGCAGCTGCGCCTCGGCGAGAAGGCCTATCTGCTTTGGTTTGGAAATCTGGACAGTATCCCTGCGGCATTGCCCGCTATGGTAGCTTGGAACGGCAATCAGTAGGAAAACCACCTGGTTGCGTGGCGTGCTGTGGCAGAGGGAAATGTGCTGAAGATGATGGGTTCTCCCTTTTTTTCCCCCAAAAACGGATGGGTACGACTCGAGTCACTGCCCAGACCACCCATACGTCCGCTTTGGACGGTCACGATGGCCGCTTAGAATATACCCGGTCCATGGAACACCTGGACCTGTAAGCCCACTTGACCGCAGTGCCTGCCTCAAGTGAGCGGAAATGATTTCCACGCAAGGGTCTCACCACCCAATAGGTAAGCAGTTTCGTTTTGCGTCCCGCGGCCCCAGAGCCGAGAGAAACGCTCGTTGGTCGGTACGGTCCCAAAAAGGAGGGCGAGAGGAGGAAGGGCAGGCTCCTTGCTCAGAGTCGTCGGGGTGCTCTGGGGCCCCTCTCGTCCCAGAAAAGAAACGCAGAGAAAGAGAGGTCATTGACAAGGGAGAGGGAAGACCCTGGGCCTGTCCTCTCCGGGAGACAGGCCTCTGCAGGCCTGGCCGGGAGCCCAGGCCGAAGCCCGCAGGCCACCGGTGGGAAAGGCCGGGGTTCCCCTGACCTGACGTAAGGTGGAGGTGACGGCGACGGGAGACAGCATGTCTGTGACCATTGCCGTGGGAGAGACCTGCAGGGCAACGCCGGCCGGCCCTAGCTAGGCCCCCGCTTGAGGAGGCCTCGGGGACTTTGGTTGGCGAGGAAACCCCCTCTTCAGACGGGTCTGGCAGCCTGGCCCAACCCAGACCCTTGGCCTGGGCCAGGTGAGCTATGGCATGGAGAGGGGGGCTCTCCCAGCAGCCCCAGAGCTGGCCCACCGGTCCCTTCCCCCACAGCCCCTTCTGCAAGGGGCCCTGCCCCTCCCCCTGCCTTAGAACTCAGCCCTCTGGCCCCCAGCAAGTGTCAGGAAGGAACTATTCCTATCCAACAGTGGCCCCTAGCGGTGGAAGTTTTGGCTCTGACTTTGGGCACCGGAGCCGCTCTCTGGTTCCTGGAGCTTCTTCTGTCTCTTGGCTTTTCACCAGACACACAGGAGGGAACAACTGTCCAGGACAGCATAGCAGAGCTTCTCTGCTAGCCCAGTCCCCACCCGGCAGGCTCCACCCACGTCGGCCACCCCTTCCGTCGCGTCCCCGTGGCCTCCTGCTGCGCCAACTCGGTGTATACATTTTGGAACCCCGCTTCCCCCGGCGCTGGAGGCTTTCCCGGCAGTGGACGCGCTCCCCGAAGTGCATCGGGTGGGTTTGGGCAGGATGCCTATTGGCCGCATCTGTCCCGGCACTGCCACTGGGGACAACTCCCGAGTGCAGAAAACGCCTCCCCTCCCCCCCCAATCCATCACAGCCGTCTTCCCGCTCCCGGGCTTGGGCACCTCCCGCCAGTGGCCACCGTCTCCAGAGCAACCAGGAGGGGCGGGGTCGGGGCGAGTCTGCCGGGGGCGGGGTGAGTGGCGCTGGGCGTGGGCGGCCCAGCGGGCCGGGGCGCCTGCGCTTTGCTCCCGGCTTTGCGGGCGTCAGAGAGCGGTGTGCGGCGGCGGCGCGGGAGGCCTAGCGCTTGCCCCTCCCCCTCCCCCACCCCCAGCCCGGGCGCCGTCTGGGCGCCCCGAAAGGAGGGGGTCAGGCGGAGGAGGCAGCGGATGGAGCGAGAGGGGGCTTAGATCCCACAGGGCTGTTGGATGCGGCTCTCCCGCTGGCAGGTGTCGGCACTTTGGCTTCCCTCCGCGGGCGGTGACGACCACGTTCTCCTCCCTCTCAGCTGACCTGGGCCGGTCCAACGAACCTGAGCGCAGGTGGTGCACCTGCGCTGGGGCTCAGGTCCCAGCTGGCACGGGGCCTGTCCAGAGGCACGCAGAAGCCTGTCTCCTGAGCGCGCACGCACCCAGGGCCAGGCTCAGCCGCAGCCAAAGTGACAGAAGAAGAGGCATGTGTAGGGAGGCCCCCCTTGCAACCGACTCCCCCCACCCACCCCGTACCCCGTGCAAGAGCACGGATTCCCAAGTAGAGCCCACTGGCAGGCCACTGAGGCCCGGAGCCACCTGCCATCAGCAGCGTAGTCCTGGGTGTCCCCGCAGCCCTCAGGAGCACCAGGGCCTGGGGCTTGATCGACCAGGCAGCTGCGCCTCGGCGAGAAGGCCTATCTGCTTTGGTTTGGAAATCTGGACAGTATCCCTGCGGCATTGCCCGCTATGGTAGCTTGGAACGGCAATCAGTAGGAAAACCACCTGGTTGCGTGGCGTGCTGTGGCAGAGGGAAATGTGCTGAAGATGATGGGTTCTCCCTTTTTTTCCCCCAAAAACGGATGGGTACGACTCGAGTCACTGCCCAGACCACCCATACGTCCGCTTTGGACGGTCACGATGGCCGCTTAGAATATACCCGGTCCATGGAACACCTGGACCTGTAAGCCCACTTGACCGCAGTGCCTGCCTCAAGTGAGCGGAAATGATTTCCACGCAAGGGTCTCACCACCCAATAGGTAAGCAGTTTCGTTTTGCGTCCCGCGGCCCCAGAGCCGAGAGAAACGCTCGTTGGTCGGTACGGTCCCAAAAAGGAGGGCGAGAGGAGGAAGGGCAGGCTCCTTGCTCAGAGTCGTCGGGGTGCTCTGGGGCCCCTCTCGTCCCAGAAAAGAAACGCAGAGAAAGAGAGGTCATTGACAAGGGAGAGGGAAGACCCTGGGCCTGTCCTCTCCGGGAGACAGGCCTCTGCAGGCCTGGCCGGGAGCCCAGGCCGAAGCCCGCAGGCCACCGGTGGGAAAGGCCGGGGTTCCCCTGACCTGACGTAAGGTGGAGGTGACGGCGACGGGAGACAGCATGTCTGTGACCATTGCCGTGGGAGAGACCTGCAGGGCAACGCCGGCCGGCCCTAGCTAGGCCCCCGCTTGAGGAGGCCTCGGGGACTTTGGTTGGCGAGGAAACCCCCTCTTCAGACGGGTCTGGCAGCCTGGCCCAACCCAGACCCTTGGCCTGGGCCAGGTGAGCTATGGCATGGAGAGGGGGGCTCTCCCAGCAGCCCCAGAGCTGGCCCACCGGTCCCTTCCCCCACAGCCCCTTCTGCAAGGGGCCCTGCCCCTCCCCCTGCCTTAGAACTCAGCCCTCTGGCCCCCAGCAAGTGTCAGGAAGGAACTATTCCTATCCAACAGTGGCCCCTAGCGGTGGAAGTTTTGGCTCTGACTTTGGGCACCGGAGCCGCTCTCTGGTTCCTGGAGCTTCTTCTGTCTCTTGGCTTTTCACCAGACACACAGGAGGGAACAACTGTCCAGGACAGCATAGCAGAGCTTCTCTGCTAGCCCAGTCCCCACCCGGCAGGCTCCACCCACGTCGGCCACCCCTTCCGTCGCGTCCCCGTGGCCTCCTGCTGCGCCAATTCGGTGTATACATTTTGGAACCCCGCTTCCCCCGGCGCTGGAGGCTTTCCCGGCAGTGGACGCGCTCCCCGAAGTGCATCGGGTGGGTTTGGGCAGGATGCCTATTGGCCGCATCTGTCCCGGCACTGCCACTGGGGACAACTCCCGAGTGCAGAAAACGCCTCCCCTCCCCCCCCAATCCATCACAGCCGTCTTCCCGCACCCGGGCTTGGGCACCTCCCGCCAGTGGCCACCGTCTCCAGAGCAACCAGGAGGGGCGGGGTCGGGGCGAGTCTGCCGGGGGCGGGGTGAGTGGCGCTGGGCGTGGGCGGCCCAGCGGGCCGGGGCGCCTGCGCTTTGCTCCCGGCTTTGCGGGCGTCAGAGAGCGGTGTGCGGCGGCGGCGCGGGAGGCCTAGCGCTTGCCCCTCCCCCTCCCCCACCCCCAGCCCGGGCGCCGTCTGGGCGCCCCGAAAGGAGGGGGTCAGGCGGAGGAGGCAGCGGATGGAGCGAGAGGGGGCTTAGATCCCACAGGGCTGTTGGATGCGGCTCTCCCGCTGGCAGGTGTCGGCACTTTGGCTTCCCTCCGCGGGCGGTGACGACCACGTTCTCCTCCCTCTCAGCTGACCTGGGCCGGTCCAACGAACCTGAGCGCAGGTGGTGCACCTGCGCTGGGGCTCAGGTCCCAGCTGGCACGGGGCCTGTCCAGAGGCACGCAGAAGCCTGTCTCCTGAGCGCGCACGCACCCAGGGCCAGGCTCAGCCGCAGCCAAAGTGACAGAAGAAGAGGCATGTGTAGGGAGGCCCCCCTGCAACCGACTCCCCCCACCCACCCCGTACCCCGTGCAAGAGCACGGATTCCCAAGTAGAGCCCACTGGCAGGCCACTGAGGCCCGGAGCCACCTGCCATCAGCAGCGTAGTCCTGGGTGTCCCCGCAGCCCTCAGGAGCACCAGGGCCTGGGGCTTGATCGACCAGGCAGCTGCGCCTCGGCGAGAAGGCCTATCTGCTTTGGTTTGGAAATCTGGACAGTATCCCTGCGGCATTGCCCGCTATGGTAGCTTGGAACGGCAATCAGTAGGAAAACCACCTGGTTGCGTGGCGTGCTGTGGCAGAGGGAAATGTGCTGAAGATGATGGGTTCTCCCTTTTTTTCCCCCAAAAACGGATGGGTACGACTCGAGTCACTGCCCAGACCACCCATACGTCCGCTTTGGACGGTCACGATGGCCGCTTAGAATATACCCGGTCCATGGAACACCTGGACCTGTAAGCCCACTTGACCGCAGTGCCTGCCTCAAGTGAGCGGAAATGATTTCCACGCAAGGGTCTCACCACCCAATAGGTAAGCAGTTTCGTTTTGCGTCCCGCGGCCCCAGAGCCGAGAGAAACGCTCGTTGGTCGGTACGGTCCCAAAAAGGAGGGCGAGAGGAGGAAGGGCAGGCTCCTTGCTCAGAGTCGTCGGGGTGCTCTGGGGCCCCTCTCGTCCCAGAAAAGAAACGCAGAGAAAGAGAGGTCATTGACAAGGGAGAGGGAAGACCCTGGGCCTGTCCTCTCCGGGAGACAGGCCTCTGCAGGCCTGGCCGGGAGCCCAGGCCGAAGCCCGCAGGCCACCGGTGGGAAAGGCCGGGGTTCCCCTGACCTGACGTAAGGTGGAGGTGACGGCGACGGGAGACAGCATGTCTGTGACCATTGCCGTGGGAGAGACCTGCAGGGCAACGCCGGCCGGCCCTAGCTAGGCCCCCGCTTGAGGAGGCCTCGGGGACTTTGGTTGGCGAGGAAACCCCCTCTTCAGACGGGTCTGGCAGCCTGGCCCAACCCAGACCCTTGGCCTGGGCCAGGTGAGCTATGGCATGGAGAGGGGGGCTCTCCCAGCAGCCCCAGAGCTGGCCCACCGGTCCCTTCCCCCACAGCCCCTTCTGCAAGGGGCCCTGCCCCTCCCCCTGCCTTAGAACTCAGCCCTCTGGCCCCCAGCAAGTGTCAGGAAGGAACTATTCCTATCCAACAGTGGCCCCTAGCGGTGGAAGTTTTGGCTCTGACTTTGGGCACCGGAGCCGCTCTCTGGTTCCTGGAGCTTCTTCTGTCTCTTGGCTTTTCACCAGACACACAGGAGGGAACAACTGTCCAGGACAGCATAGCAGAGCTTCTCTGCTAGCCCAGTCCCCACCCGGCAGGCTCCACCCACGTCGGCCACCCCTTCCGTCGCGTCCCCGTGGCCTCCTGCTGCGCCAACTCGGTGTATACATTTTGGAACCCCGCTTCCCCCGGCGCTGGAGGCTTTCCCGGCAGTGGACGCGCTCCCCGAAGTGCATCGGGTGGGTTTGGGCAGGATGCCTATTGGCCGCATCTGTCCCGGCACTGCCACTGGGGACAACTCCCGAGTGCAGAAAACGCCTCCCCTCCCCCCCCAATCCATCACAGCCGTCTTCCCGCTCCCGGGCTTGGGCACCTCCCGCCAGTGGCCACCGTCTCCAGAGCAACCAGGAGGGGCGGGGTCGGGGCGAGTCTGCCGGGGGCGGGGTGAGTGGCGCTGGGCGTGGGCGGCCCAGCGGGCCGGGGCGCCTGCGCTTTGCTCCCGGCTTTGCGGGCGTCAGAGAGCGGTGTGCGGCGGCGGCGCGGGAGGCCTAGCGCTTGCCCCTCCCCCTCCCCCACCCCCAGCCCGGGCGCCGTCTGGGCGCCCCGAAAGGAGGGGGTCAGGCGGAGGAGGCAGCGGATGGAGCGAGAGGGGGCTTAGATCCCACAGGGCTGTTGGATGCGGCTCTCCCGCTGGCAGGTGTCGGCACTTTGGCTTCCCTCCGCGGGCGGTGACGACCACGTTCTCCTCCCTCTCAGCTGACCTGGGCCGGTCCAACGAACCTGAGCGCAGGTGGTGCACCTGCGCTGGGGCTCAGGTCCCAGCTGGCACGGGGCCTGTCCAGAGGCACGCAGAAGCCTGTCTCCTGAGCGCGCACGCACCCAGGGCCAGGCTCAGCCGCAGCCAAAGTGACAGAAGAAGAGGCATGTGTAGGGAGGCCCCCCTTGCAACCGACTCCCCCCACCCACCCCGTACCCCGTGCAAGAGCACGGATTCCCAAGTAGAGCCCACTGGCAGGCCACTGAGGCCCGGAGCCACCTGCCATCAGCAGCGTAGTCCTGGGTGTCCCCGCAGCCCTCAGGAGCACCAGGGCCTGGGGCTTGATCGACCAGGCAGCTGCGCCTCGGCGAGAAGGCCTATCTGCTTTGGTTTGGAAATCTGGACAGTATCCCTGCGGCATTGCCCGCTATGGTAGCTTGGAACGGCAATCAGTAGGAAAACCACCTGGTTGCGTGGCGTGCTGTGGCAGAGGGAAATGTGCTGAAGATGATGGGTTCTCCCTTTTTTTCCCCCAAAAACGGATGGGTACGACTCGAGTCACTGCCCAGACCACCCATACGTCCGCTTTGGACGGTCACGATGGCCGCTTAGAATATACCCGGTCCATGGAACACCTGGACCTGTAAGCCCACTTGACCGCAGTGCCTGCCTCAAGTGAGCGGAAATGATTTCCACGCAAGGGTCTCACCACCCAATAGGTAAGCAGTTTCGTTTTGCGTCCCGTGGCCCCAGAGCCGAGAGAAACGCTCGTTGGTCGGTACGGTCCCAAAAAGGAGGGCGAGAGGAGGAAGGGCAGGCTCCTTGCTCAGAGTCGTCGGGGTGCTCTGGGGCCCCTCTCGTCCCAGAAAAGAAACGCAGAGAAAGAGAGGTCATTGACAAGGGAGAGGGAAGACCCTGGGCCTGTCCTCTCCGGGAGACAGGCCTCTGCAGGCCTGGCCGGGAGCCCAGGCCGAAGCCCGCAGGCCACCGGTGGGAAAGGCCGGGGTTCCCCTGACCTGACGTAAGGTGGAGGTGACGGCGACGGGAGACAGCATGTCTGTGACCATTGCCGTGGGAGAGACCTGCAGGGCAGCGCCGGCCGGCCCTAGCTAGGCCCCCGCTTGAGGAGGCCTCGGGGACTTTGGTTGGCGAGGAAACCCCCTCTTCAGACGGGTCTGGCAGCCTGGCCCAACCCAGACCCTTGGCCTGGGCCAGGTGAGCTATGGCATGGAGAGGGGGGCTCTCCCAGCAGCCCCAGAGCTGGCCCACCGGTCCCTTCCCCCACAGCCCCTTCTGCAAGGGGCCCTGCCCCTCCCCCTGCCTTAGAACTCAGCCCTCTGGCCCCCAGCAAGTGTCAGGAAGGAACTATTCCTATCCAACAGTGGCCCCTAGCGGTGGAAGTTTTGGCTCTGACTTTGGGCACCGGAGCCGCTCTCTGGTTCCTGGAGCTTCTTCTGTCTCTTGGCTTTTCACCAGACACACAGGAGGGAACAACTGTCCAGGACAGCATAGCAGAGCTTCTCTGCTAGCCCAGTCCCCACCCGGCAGGCTCCACATACGTCGGCGACCGCTTCCGTCGCGTCCCCGTGGCCTCCTGCTGCGCCAATTCGGTGTATACATTTTGGAACCCCGCTTCCCCCTGCGCTGGAGGCTTTCCCGGCAGCGGACGCGCTCCCCGAAGTGCATCGGGTGGGTTTCCGCAGGATGCCTATTGGCCGCATCTGTCCCGGCACTGCCACTGGGGACAACTCCCGAGTGCAGAAAACGCCTCCCCTCCCCCCCCAATCCATCACAGCCCTCTTCCCGCTCCCGGGCTTGGGCACCTCCCGCCAGTGGCCACCGTCTCCAGAGCAACCAGGAGGGGCGGGGTCGGGGCGAGTCTGCCGGGGGCGGGGTGAGAGGCGCTGGGCGTGGGCGGCCCAGCGGGCCGGGGCGCCTGCGCTTTGCTCCCGGCTTTGCGGGCGTCAGAGAGCGGTGTGCGGCGGCGGCGCGGGAGGCCTAGCGCTTGCCCCTCCCCCTCCCCCACCCCCAGCCCGGGCGCCGTCTGGGCGCCCCGAAAGGAGGGGGTCAGGCGGAGGAGGCAGCGGATGGAGCGAGAGGGGGCTTAGATCCCACAGGGCTGTTGGATGCGGCTCTCCCGCTGGCAGGTGTCGGCACTTTGGCTTCCCTCCGCGGGCGGTGACGACCACGTTCTCCTCCCTCTCAGCTGACCTGGGCCGGTCCAACGAACCTGAGCGCAGGTGGTGCACCTGCGCTGGGGCTCAGGTCCCAGCTGGCACGGGGCCTGTCCAGAGGCACGCAGAAGCCTGTCTCCTGAGCGCGCACGCACCCAGGGCCAGGCTCAGCCGCAGCCAAAGTGACAGAAGAAGAGGCATGTGTAGGGAGGCCCCCCTGCAACCGACTCCCCCCACCCACCCCGTACCCCGTGCAAGAGCACGGATTCCCAAGTAGAGCCCACTGGCAGGCCACTGAGGCCCGGAGCCACCTGCCATCAGCAGCGTAGTCCTGGGTGTCCCCGCAGCCCTCAGGAGCACCAGGGCCTGGGGCTTGATCGACCAGGCAGCTGCGCCTCGGCGAGAAGGCCTATCTGCTTTGGTTTGGAAATCTGGACAGTATCCCTGCGGCATTGCCCGCTATGGTAGCTTGGAACGGCAATCAGTAGGAAAACCACCTGGTTGCGTGGCGTGCTGTGGCAGAGGGAAATGTGCTGAAGATGATGGGTTCTCCCTTTTTTTCCCCCAAAAACGGATGGGTACGACTCGAGTCACTGCCCAGACCACCCATACGTCCGCTTTGGACGGTCACGATGGCCGCTTAGAATATACCCGGTCCATGGAACACCTGGACCTGTAAGCCCACTTGACCGCAGTGCCTGCCTCAAGTGAGCGGAAATGATTTCCACGCAAGGGTCTCACCACCCAATAGGTAAGCAGTTTCGTTTTGCGTCCCGTGGCCCCAGAGCCGAGAGAAACGCTCGTTGGTCGGTACGGTCCCAAAAAGGAGGGCGAGAGGAGGAAGGGCAGGCTCCTTGCTCAGAGTCGTCGGGGTGCTCTGGGGCCCCTCTCGTCCCAGAAAAGAAACGCAGAGAAAGAGAGGTCATTGACAAGGGAGAGGGAAGACCCTGGGCCTGTCCTCTCCGGGAGACAGGCCTCTGCAGGCCTGGCCGGGAGCCCAGGCCGAAGCCCGCAGGCCACCGGTGGGAAAGGCCGGGGTTCCCCTGACCTGACGTAAGGTGGAGGTGACGGCGACGGGAGACAGCATGTCTGTGACCATTGCCGTGGGAGAGACCTGCAGGGCAGCGCCGGCCGGCCCTAGCTAGGCCCCCGCTTGAGGAGGCCTCGGGGACTTTGGTTGGCGAGGAAACCCCCTCTTCAGACGGGTCTGGCAGCCTGGCCCAACCCAGACCCTTGGCCTGGGCCAGGTGAGCTATGGCATGGAGAGGGGGGCTCTCCCAGCAGCCCCAGAGCTGGCCCACCGGTCCCTTCCCCCACAGCCCCTTCTGCAAGGGGCCCTGCCCCTCCCCCTGCCTTAGAACTCAGCCCTCTGGCCCCCAGCAAGTGTCAGGAAGGAACTATTCCTATCCAACAGTGGCCCCTAGCGGTGGAAGTTTTGGCTCTGACTTTGGGCACCGGAGCCGCTCTCTGGTTCCTGGAGCTTCTTCTGTCTCTTGGCTTTTCACCAGACACACAGGAGGGAACAACTGTCCAGGACAGCATAGCAGAGCTTCTCTGCTAGCCCAGTCCCCACCCGGCAGGCTCCACCCACGTCGGCGACCCCTTCCGTCGCGTCCCCGTGGCCTCCTGCTGCGCCAATTCGGTGTATACATTTTGGAACCCCGCTTCCCCCGGCGCTGGAGGCTTTCCCGGCAGTGGACGCGCTCCCCGAAGTGCATCGGGTGGGTTTGGGCAGGATGCCTATTGGCCGCATCTGTCCCGGCACTGCCACTGGGGACAACTCCCGAGTGCAGAAAACGCCTCCCCTCCCCCCCCAATCCATCACAGCCGTCTTCCCGCTCCCGGGCTTGGGCACCTCCCGCCAGTGGCCACCGTCTCCAGAGCAACCAGGAGGGGCGGGGTCGGGGCGAGTCTGCCGGGGGCGGGGTGAGTGGCGCTGGGCGTGGGCGGCCCAGCGGGCCGGGGCGCCTGCGCTTTGCTCCCGGCTTTGCGGGCGTCAGAGAGCGGTGTGCGTCGGCGGCGCGGGAGGCCTAGCGCTTGCCCCTCCCCCTCCCCCACCCCCAGGCCGGGCGCCGTCTGGGCGCCCCGAAAGGAGGGGGTCAGGCGGAGGAGGCAGCGGATGGAGCGAGAGGGGGCTTAGATCCCACAGGGCTGTTGGATGCGGCTCTCCCGCTGGCAGGTGTCGGCACTTTGGCTTCCCTCCGCGGGCGGTGACGACCACGTTCTCCTCCCTCTCAGCTGACCTGGGCCGGTCCAACGAACCTGAGCGCAGGTGGTGCACCTGCGCTGGGGCTCAGGTCCCAGCTGGCACGGGGCCTGTCCAGAGGCACGCAGAAGCCTGTCTCCTGAGCGCGCATGCACCCAGGGCCAGGCTCAGCCGCAGCCAAAGTGACAGAAGAAGAGGCATGTGTAGGGAGGCCCCCCTGCAACCGACTCCCCCCACCCACCCCGTACCCCGTGCAAGAGCACGGATTCCCAAGTAGAGCCCACTGGCAGGCCACTGAGGCCCGGAGCCACCTGCCATCAGCAGCGTAGTCCTGGGTGTCCCCGCAGCCCTCAGGAGCACCAGGGCCTGGGGCTTGATCGACCAGGCAGCTGCGCCTCGGCGAGAAGGCCTATCTGCTTTGGTTTGGAAATCTGGACAGTATCCCTGCGGCATTGCCCGCTATGGTAGCTTGGAACGGCAATCAGTAGGAAAACCACCTGGTTGCGTGGCGTGCTGTGGCAGAGGGAAATGTGCTGAAGATGATGGGTTCTCCCTTTTTTTCCCCCAAAAACGGATGGGTACGACTCGAGTCACTGCCCAGACCACCCATACGTCCGCTTTGGACGGTCACGATGGCCGCTTAGAATATACCCGGTCCATGGAACACCTGGACCTGTAAGCCCACTTGACCGCAGTGCCTGCCTCAAGTGAGCGGAAATGATTTCCACGCAAGGGTCTCACCACCCAATAGGTAAGCAGTTTCGTTTTGCGTCCCGCGGCCCCAGAGCCGAGAGAAACGCTCGTTGGTCGGTACGGTCCCAAAAAGGAGGGCGAGAGGAGGAAGGGCAGGCTCCTTGCTCAGAGTCGTCGGGGTGCTCTGGGGCCCCTCTCGTCCCAGAAAAGAAACGCAGAGAAAGAGAGGTCATTGACAAGGGAGAGGGAAGACCCTGGGCCTGTCCTCTCCGGGAGACAGGCCTCTGCAGGCCTGGCCGGGAGCCCAGGCCGAAGCCCGCAGGCCACCGGTGGGAAAGGCCGGGGTTCCCCTGACCTGACGTAAGGTGGAGGTGACGGCGACGGGAGACAGCATGTCTGTGACCATTGCCGTGGGAGAGACCTGCAGGGCAACGCCGGCCGGCCCTAGCTAGGCCCCCGCTTGAGGAGGCCTCGGGGACTTTGGTTGGCGAGGAAACCCCCTCTTCAGACGGGTCTGGCAGCCTGGCCCAACCCAGACCCTTGGCCTGGGCCAGGTGAGCTATGGCATGGAGAGGGGGGCTCTCCCAGCAGCCCCAGAGCTGGCCCACCGGTCCCTTCCCCCACAGCCCCTTCTGCAAGGGGCCCTGCCCCTCCCCCTGCCTTAGAACTCAGCCCTCTGGCCCCCAGCAAGTGTCAGGAAGGAACTATTCCTATCCAACAGTGGCCCCTAGCGGTGGAAGTTTTGGCTCTGACTTTGGGCACCGGAGCCGCTCTCTGGTTCCTGGAGCTTCTTCTGTCTCTTGGCTTTTCACCAGACACACAGGAGGGAACAACTGTCCAGGACAGCATAGCAGAGCTTCTCTGCTAGCCCAGTCCCCACCCGGCAGGCTCCACCCACGTCGGCGACCCCTTCCGTCGCGTCCCCGTGGCCTCCTGCTGCGCCAATTCGGTGTATACATTTTGGAACCCCGCTTCCCCCGGCGCTGGAGGCTTTCCCGGCAGTGGACGCGCTCCCCGAAGTGCATCGGGTGGGTTTGGGCAGGATGCCTATTGGCCGCATCTGTCCCGGCACTGCCACTGGGGACAACTCCCGAGTGCAGAAAACGCCTCCCCTCCCCCCCCAATCCATCACAGCCGTCTTCCCGCTCCCGGGCTTGGGCACCTCCCGCCAGTGGCCACCGTCTCCAGAGCAACCAGGAGGGGCGGGGTCGGGGCGAGTCTGCCGGGGGCGGGGTGAGTGGCGCTGGGCGTGGGCGGCCCAGCGGGCCGGGGCGCCTGCGCTTTGCTCCCGGCTTTGCGGGCGTCAGAGAGCGGTGTGCGGCGGCGGCGCGGGAGGCCTAGCGCTTGCCCCTCCCCCTCCCCCACCCCCAGCCCGGGCGCCGTCTGGGCGCCCCGAAAGGAGGGGGTCAGGCGGAGGAGGCAGCGGATGGAGCGAGAGGGGGCTTAGATCCCACAGGGCTGTTGGATGCGGCTCTCCCGCTGGCAGGTGTCGGCACTTTGGCTTCCCTCCGCGGGCGGTGACGACCACGTTCTCCTCCCTCTCAGCTGACCTGGGCCGGTCCAACGAACCTGAGCGCAGGTGGTGCACCTGCGCTGGGGCTCAGGTCCCAGCTGGCACGGGGCCTGTCCAGAGGCACGCAGAAGCCTGTCTCCTGAGCGCGCACGCACCCAGGGCCAGGCTCAGCCGCAGCCAAAGTGACAGAAGAAGAGGCATGTGTAGGGAGGCCCCCCTGCAACCGACTCCCCCCACCCACCCCGTACCCCGTGCAAGAGCACGGATTCCCAAGTAGAGCCCACTGGCAGGCCACTGAGGCCCGGAGCCACCTGCCATCAGCAGCGTAGTCCTGGGTGTCCCCGCAGCCCTCAGGAGCACCAGGGCCTGGGGCTTGATCGACCAGGCAGCTGCGCCTCGGCGAGAAGGCCTATCTGCTTTGGTTTGGAAATCTGGACAGTATCCCTGCGGCATTGCCCGCTATGGTAGCTTGGAACGGCAATCAGTAGGAAAACCACCTGGTTGCGTGGCATGCTGTGGCAGAGGGAAATGTGCTGAAGATGATGGGTTCTCCCTTTTTTTCCCCCAAAAACGGATGGGTACGACTCGAGTCACTGCCCAGACCACCCATACGTCCGCTTTGGACGGTCACGATGGCCGCTTAGAATATACCCGGTCCATGGAACACCTGGACCTGTAAGCCCACTTGACCGCAGTGCCTGCCTCAAGTGAGCGGAAATGATTTCCACGCAAGGGTCTCACCACCCAATAGGTAAGCAGTTTCGTTTTGCGTCCCGCGGCCCCAGAGCCGAGAGAAACGCTCGTTGGTCGGTACGGTCCCAAAAAGGAGGGCGAGAGGAGGAAGGGCAGGCTCCTTGCTCAGAGTCGTCGGGGTGCTCTGGGGCCCCTCTCGTCCCAGAAAAGAAACGCAGAGAAAGAGAGGTCATTGACAAGGGAGAGGGAAGACCCTGGGCCTGTCCTCTCCGGGAGACAGGCCTCTGCAGGCCTGGCCGGGAGCCCAGGCCGAAGCCCGCAGGCCACCGGTGGGAAAGGCCGGGGTTCCCCTGACCTGACGTAAGGTGGAGGTGACGGCGACGGGAGACAGCATGTCTGTGACCATTGCCGTGGGAGAGACCTGCAGGGCAACGCCGGCCGGCCCTAGCTAGGCCCCCGCTTGAGGAGGCCTCGGGGACTTTGGTTGGCGAGGAAACCCCCTCTTCAGACGGGTCTGGCAGCCTGGCCCAACCCAGACCCTTGGCCTGGGCCAGGTGAGCTATGGCATGGAGAGGGGGGCTCTCCCAGCAGCCCCAGAGCTGGCCCACCGGTCCCTTCCCCCACAGCCCCTTCTGCAAGGGGCCCTGCCCCTCCCCCTGCCTTAGAACTCAGCCCTCTGGCCCCCAGCAAGTGTCAGGAAGGAACTATTCCTATCCAACAGTGGCCCCTAGCGGTGGAAGTTTTGGCTCTGACTTTGGGCACCGGAGCCGCTCTCTGGTTCCTGGAGCTTCTTCTGTCTCTTGGCTTTTCACCAGACACACAGGAGGGAACAACTGTCCAGGACAGCATAGCAGAGCTTCTCTGCTAGCCCAGTCCCCACCCGGCAGGCTCCACCCACGTCGGCGACCCCTTCCGTCGCGTCCCCGTGGCCTCCTGCTGCGCCAATTCGGTGTATACATTTTGGAACCCCGCTTCCCCCGGCGCTGGAGGCTTTCCCGGCAGTGGACGCGCTCCCCGAAGTGCATCGGGTGGGTTTGGGCAGGATGCCTATTGGCCGCATCTGTCCCGGCACTGCCACTGGGGACAACTCCCGAGTGCAGAAAACGCCTCCCCTCCCCCCCCAATCCATCACAGCCGTCTTCCCGCTCCCGGGCTTGGGCACCTCCCGCCAGTGGCCACCGTCTCCAGAGCAACCAGGAGGGGCGGGGTCGGGGCGAGTCTGCCGGGGGCGGGGTGAGTGGCGCTGGGCGTGGGCGGCCCAGCGGGCCGGGGCGCCTGCGCTTTGCTCCCGGCTTTGCGGGCGTCAGAGAGCGGTGTGCGGCGGCGGCGCGGGAGGCCTAGCGCTTGCCCCTCCCCCTCCCCCACCCCCAGCCCGGGCGCCGTCTGGGCGCCCCGAAAGGAGGGGGTCAGGCGGAGGAGGCAGCGGATGGAGCGAGAGGGGGCTTAGATCCCACAGGGCTGTTGGATGCGGCTCTCCCGCTGGCAGGTGTCGGCACTTTGGCTTCCCTCCGCGGGCGGTGACGACCACGTTCTCCTCCCTCTCAGCTGACCTGGGCCGGTCCAACGAACCTGAGCGCAGGTGGTGCACCTGCGCTGGGGCTCAGGTCCCAGCTGGCACGGGGCCTGTCCAGAGGCACGCAGAAGCCTGTCTCCTGAGCGCGCACGCACCCAGGGCCAGGCTCAGCCGCAGCCAAAGTGACAGAAGAAGAGGCATGTGTAGGGAGGCCCCCCTGCAACCGACTCCCCCCACCCACCCCGTACCCCGTGCAAGAGCACGGATTCCCAAGTAGAGCCCACTGGCAGGCCACTGAGGCCCGGAGCCACCTGCCATCAGCAGCGTAGTCCTGGGTGTCCCCGCAGCCCTCAGGAGCACCAGGGCCTGGGGCTTGATCGACCAGGCAGCTGCGCCTCGGCGAGAAGGCCTATCTGCTTTGGTTTGGAAATCTGGACAGTATCCCTGCGGCATTGCCCGCTATGGTAGCTTGGAACGGCAATCAGTAGGAAAACCACCTGGTTGCGTGGCGTGCTGTGGCAGAGGGAAATGTGCTGAAGATGATGGGTTCTCCCTTTTTTTCCCCCAAAAACGGATGGGTACGACTCGAGTCACTGCCCAGACCACCCATACGTCCGCTTTGGACGGTCACGATGGCCGCTTAGAATATACCCGGTCCATGGAACACCTGGACCTGTAAGCCCACTTGACCGCAGTGCCTGCCTCAAGTGAGCGGAAATGATTTCCACGCAAGGGTCTCACCACCCAATAGGTAAGCAGTTTCGTTTTGCGTCCCGCGGCCCCAGAGCCGAGAGAAACGCTCGTTGGTCGGTACGGTCCCAAAAAGGAGGGCGAGAGGAGGAAGGGCAGGCTCCTTGCTCAGAGTCGTCGGGGTGCTCTGGGGCCCCTCTCGTCCCAGAAAAGAAACGCAGAGAAAGAGAGGTCATTGACAAGGGAGAGGGAAGACCCTGGGCCTGTCCTCTCCGGGAGACAGGCCTCTGCAGGCCTGGCCAGGAGCCCAG
The DNA here is from genome assembly GCF_030445035.2 of Dasypus novemcinctus. NCBI lineage: Eukaryota > Metazoa > Chordata > Mammalia > Cingulata > Dasypodidae > Dasypus > Dasypus novemcinctus. Next base: position 29,923 of record NW_026688213.1, read on the forward strand.
GCCGAAGCCCGCAGGCCACGGTGGGAAAGGCCGGGGTTCCCCTGACCTGACGTAAGGTGGAGGTGACGGCGACGGGAGACAGCATGTCTGTGACCATTGCCGTGGGAGAGACCTGCAGGGCAACGCCGGCCGGCCCTAGCTAGGCCCCCGCTTGAGGAGGCCTCGGGGACTTTGGTTGGCGAGGAAACCCCCTCTTCAGACGGGTCTGGCAGCCTGGCCCAACCCAGACCCTTGGCCTGGGCCAGGTGAGCTATGGCATGGAGAGGGGGGCTCTCCCAGCAGCCCCAGAGCTGGCCCACCGGTCCCTTCCCCCACAGCCCCTTCTGCAAGGGGCCCTGCCCCTCCCCCTGCCTTAGAACTCAGCCCTCTGGCCCCCAGCAAGTGTCAGGAAGGAACTATTCCTATCCAACAGTGGCCCCTAGCGGTGGAAGTTTTGGCTCTGACTTTGGGCACCGGAGCCGCTCTCTGGTTCCTGGAGCTTCTTCTGTCTCTTGGCTTTTCACCAGACACACAGGAGGGAACAACTGTCCAGGACAGCATAGCAGAGCTTCTCTGCTAGCCCAGTCCCCACCCGGCAGGCTCCACCCACGTCGGCGACCCCTTCCGTCGCGTCCCCGTGGCCTCCTGCTGCGCCAATTCGGTGTATACATTTTGGAACCCCGCTTCCCCCGGCGCTGGAGGCTTTCCCGGCAGTGGACGCGCTCCCCGAAGTGCATCGGGTGGGTTTGGGCAGGATGCCTATTGGCCGCATCTGTCCCGGCACTGCCACTGGGGACAACTCCCGAGTGCAGAAAACGCCTCCCCTCCCCCCCCAATCCATCACAGCCGTCTTCCCGCTCCCGGGCTTGGGCACCTCCCGCCAGTGGCCACCGTCTCCAGAGCAACCAGGAGGGGCGGGGTCGGGGCGAGTCTGCCGGGGGCGGGGTGAGTGGCGCTGGGCGTGGGCGGCCCAGCGGGCCGGGGCGCCTGCGCTTTGCTCCCGGCTTTGCGGGCGTCAGAGAGCGGTGTGCGTCGGCGGCGCGGGAGGCCTAGCGCTTGCCCCTCCCCCTCCCCCACCCCCAGCCCGGGCGCCGTCTGGGCGCCCCGAAAGGAGGGGGTCAGGCGGAGGAGGCAGCGGATGGAGCGAGAGGGGGCTTAGATCCCACAGGGCTGTTGGATGCGGCTCTCCCGCTGGCAGGTGTCGGCACTTTGGCTTCCCTCCGCGGGCGGTGACGACCACGTTCTCCTCCCTCTCAGCTGACCTGGGCCGGTCCAACGAACCTGAGCGCAGGTGGTGCACCTGCGCTGGGGCTCAGGTCCCAGCTGGCACGGGGCCTGTCCAGAGGCACGCAGAAGCCTGTCTCCTGAGCGCGCACGCACCCAGGGCCAGGCTCAGCCGCAGCCAAAGTGACAGAAGAAGAGGCATGTGTAGGGAGGCCCCCCTGCAACCGACTCCCCCCACCCACCCCGTACCCCGTGCAAGAGCACGGATTCCCAAGTAGAGCCCACTGGCAGGCCACTGAGGCCCGGAGCCACCTGCCATCAGCAGCGTAGTCCTGGGTGTCCCCGCAGCCCTCAGGAGCACCAGGGCCTGGGGCTTGATCGACCAGGTAGCTGCGCCTCGGCGAGAAGGCCTATCTGCTTTGGTTTGGAAATCTGGACAGTATCCCTGCGGCATTGCCCGCTATGGTAGCTTGGAACGGCAATCAGTAGGAAAACCACCTGGTTGCGTGGCGTGCTGTGGCAGAGGGAAATGTGCTGAAGATGATGGGTTCTCCCTTTTTTTCCCCCAAAAACGGATGGGTACGACTCGAGTCACTGCCCAGACCACCCATACGTCCGCTTTGGACGGTCACGATGGCCGCTTAGAATATACCCGGTCCATGGAACACCTGGACCTGTAAGCCCACTTGACCGCAGTGCCTGCCTCAAGTGAGCGGAAATGATTTCCACGCAAGGGTCTCACCACCCAATAGGTAAGCAGTTTCGTTTTGCGTCCCGCGGCCCCAGAGCCGAGAGAAACGCTCGTTGGTCGGTACGGTCCCAAAAAGGAGGGCGAGAGGAGGAAGGGCAGGCTCCTTGCTCAGAGTCGTCGGGGTGCTCTGGGGCCCCTCTCGTCCCAGAAAAGAAACGCAGAGAAAGAGAGGTCATTGACAAGGGAGAGGGAAGACCCTGGGCCTGTCCTCTCCGGGAGACAGGCCTCTGCAGGCCTGGCCGGGAGCCCAGGCCGAAGCCCGCAGGCCACCGGTGGGAAAGGCCGGGGTTCCCCTGACCTGACGTAAGGTGGAGGTGACGGCGACGGGAGACAGCATGTCTGTGACCATTGCCGTGGGAGAGACCTGCAGGGCAACGCCGGCCGGCCCTAGCTAGGCCCCCGCTTGAGGAGGCCTCGGGGACTTTGGTTGGCGAGGAAACCCCCTCTTCAGACGGGTCTGGCAGCCTGGCCCAACCCAGACCCTTGGCCTGGGCCAGGTGAGCTATGGCATGGAGAGGGGGGCTCTCCCAGCAGCCCCAGAGCTGGCCCACCGGTCCCTTCCCCCACAGCCCCTTCTGCAAGGGGCCCTGCCCCTCCCCCTGCCTTAGAACTCAGCCCTCTGGCCCCCAGCAAGTGTCAGGAAGGAACTATTCCTATCCAACAGTGGCCCCTAGCGGTGGAAGTTTTGGCTCTGACTTTGGGCACCGGAGCCGCTCTCTGGTTCCTGGAGCTTCTTCTGTCTCTTGGCTTTTCACCAGACACACAGGAGGGAACAACTGTCCAGGACAGCATAGCAGAGCTTCTCTGCTAGCCCAGTCCCCACCCGGCAGGCTCCACCCACGTCGGCGACCCCTTCCGTCGCGTCCCCGTGGCCTCCTGCTGCGCCAACTCGGTGTATACATTTTGGAACCCCGCTTCCCCCGGCGCTGGAGGCTTTCCCGGCAGTGGACGCGCTCCCCGAAGTGCATCGGGTGGGTTTGGGCAGGATGCCTATTGGCCGCATCTGTCCCGGCACTGCCACTGGGGACAACTCCCGAGTGCAGAAAACGCCTCCCCTCCCCCCCCAATCCATCACAGCCGTCTTCCCGCTCCCGGGCTTGGGCACCTCCCGCCAGTGGCCACCGTCTCCAGAGCAACCAGGAGGGGCGGGGTCGGGGCGAGTCTGCCGGGGGCGGGGTGAGTGGCGCTGGGCGTGGGCGGCCCAGCGGGCCGGGGCGCCTGCGCTTTGCTCCCGGCTTTGCGGGCGTCAGAGAGCGGTGTGCGGCGGCGGCGCGGGAGGCCTAGCGCTTGCCCCTCCCCCTCCCCCACCCCCAGCCCGGGCGCCGTCTGGGCGCCCCGAAAGGAGGGGGTCAGGCGGAGGAGGCAGCGGATGGAGCGAGAGGGGGCTTAGATCCCACAGGGCTGTTGGATGCGGCTCTCCCGCTGGCAGGTGTCGGCACTTTGGCTTCCCTCCGCGGGCGGTGACGACCACGTTCTCCTCCCTCTCAGCTGACCTGGGCCGGTCCAACGAACCTGAGCGCAGGTGGTGCACCTGCGCTGGGGCTCAGGTCCCAGCTGGCACGGGGCCTGTCCAGAGGCACGCAGAAGCCTGTCTCCTGAGCGCGCACGCACCCAGGGCCAGGCTCAGCCGCAGCCAAAGTGACAGAAGAAGAGGCATGTGTAGGGAGGCCCCCCTGCAACCGACTCCCCCCACCCACCCCGTACCCCGTGCAAGAGCACGGATTCCCAAGTAGAGCCCACTGGCAGGCCACTGAGGCCCGGAGCCACCTGCCATCAGCAGCGTAGTCCTGGGTGTCCCCGCAGCCCTCAGGAGCACCAGGGCCTGGGGCTTGATCGACCAGGCAGCTGCGCCTCGGCGAGAAGGCCTATCTGCTTTGGTTTGGAAATCTGGACAGTATCCCTGCGGCATTGCCCGCTATGGTAGCTTGGAACGGCAATCAGTAGGAAAACCACCTGGTTGCGTGGCGTGCTGTGGCAGAGGGAAATGTGCTGAAGATGATGGGTTCTCCCTTTTTTTCCCCCAAAAACGGATGGGTACGACTCGAGTCACTGCCCAGACCACCCATACGTCCGCTTTGGACGGTCACGATGGCCGCTTAGAATATACCCGGTCCATGGAACACCTGGACCTGTAAGCCCACTTGACCGCAGTGCCTGCCTCAAGTGAGCGGAAATGATTTCCACGCAAGGGTCTCACCACCCAATAGGTAAGCAGTTTCGTTTTGCGTCCCGCGGCCCCAGAGCCGAGAGAAACGCTCGTTGGTCGGTACGGTCCCAAAAAGGAGGGCGAGAGGAGGAAGGGCAGGCTCCTTGCTCAGAGTCGTCGGGGTGCTCTGGGGCCCCTCTCGTCCCAGAAAAGAAACGCAGAGAAAGAGAGGTCATTGACAAGGGAGAGGGAAGACCCTGGGCCTGTCCTCTCCGGGAGACAGGCCTCTGCAGGCCTGGCCGGGAGCCCAGGCCGAAGCCCGCAGGCCACCGGTGGGAAAGGCCGGGGTTCCCCTGACCTGACGTAAGGTGGAGGTGACGGCGACGGGAGACAGCATGTCTGTGACCATTGCCGTGGGAGAGACCTGCAGGGCAACGCCGGCCGGCCCTAGCTAGGCCCCCGCTTGAGGAGGCCTCGGGGACTTTGGTTGGCGAGGAAACCCCCTCTTCAGACGGGTCTGGCAGCCTGGCCCAACCCAGACCCTTGGCCTGGGCCAGGTGAGCTATGGCATGGAGAGGGGGGCTCTCCCAGCAGCCCCAGAGCTGGCCCACCGGTCCCTTCCCCCACAGCCCCTTCTGCAAGGGGCCCTGCCCCTCCCCCTGCCTTAGAACTCAGCCCTCTGGCCCCCAGCAAGTGTCAGGAAGGAACTATTCCTATCCAACAGTGGCCCCTAGCGGTGGAAGTTTTGGCTCTGACTTTGGGCACCGGAGCCGCTCTCTGGTTCCTGGAGCTTCTTCTGTCTCTTGGCTTTTCACCAGACACACAGGAGGGAACAACTGTCCAGGACAGCATAGCAGAGCTTCTCTGCTAGCCCAGTCCCCACCCGGCAGGCTCCACCCACGTCGGCGACCCCTTCCGTCGCGTCCCCGTGGCCTCCTGCTGCGCCAATTCGGTGTATACATTTTGGAACCCCGCTTCCCCCGGCGCTGGAGGCTTTCCCGGCAGTGGACGCGCTCCCCGAAGTGCATCGGGTGGGTTTGGGCAGGATGCCTATTGGCCGCATCTGTCCCGGCACTGCCACTGGGGACAACTCCCGAGTGCAGAAAACGCCTCCCCTCCCCCCCCAATCCATCACAGCCGTCTTCCCGCTCCCGGGCTTGGGCACCTCCCGCCAGTGGCCACCGTCTCCAGAGCAACCAGGAGGGGCGGGGTCGGGGCGAGTCTGCCGGGGGCGGGGTGAGTGGCGCTGGGCGTGGGCGGCCCAGCGGGCCGGGGCGCCTGCGCTTTGCTCCCGGCTTTGCGGGCGTCAGAGAGCGGTGTGCGGCGGCGGCGCGGGAGGCCTAGCGCTTGCCCCTCCCCCTCCCCCACCCCCAGCCCGGGCGCCGTCTGGGCGCCCCGAAAGGAGGGGGTCAGGCGGAGGAGGCAGCGGATGGAGCGAGAGGGGGCTTAGATCCCACAGGGCTGTTGGATGCGGCTCTCCCGCTGGCAGGTGTCGGCACTTTGGCTTCCCTCCGCGGGCGGTGACGACCACGTTCTCCTCCCTCTCAGCTGACCTGGGCCGGTCCAACGAACCTGAGCGCAGGTGGTGCACCTGCGCTGGGGCTCAGGTCCCAGCTGGCACGGGGCCTGTCCAGAGGCACGCAGAAGCCTGTCTCCTGAGCGCGCACGCACCCAGGGCCAGGCTCAGCCGCAGCCAAAGTGACAGAAGAAGAGGCATGTGTAGGGAGGCCCCCCTGCAACCGACTCCCCCCACCCACCCCGTACCCCGTGCAAGAGCACGGATTCCCAAGTAGAGCCCACTGGCAGGCCACTGAGGCCCGGAGCCACCTGCCATCAGCAGCGTAGTCCTGGGTGTCCCCGCAGCCCTCAGGAGCACCAGGGCCTGGGGCTTGATCGACCAGGCAGCTGCGCCTCGGCGAGAAGGCCTATCTGCTTTGGTTTGGAAATCTGGACAGTATCCCTGCGGCATTGCCCGCTATGGTAGCTTGGAACGGCAATCAGTAGGAAAACCACCTGGTTGCGTGGCGTGCTGTGGCAGAGGGAAATGTGCTGAAGATGATGGGTTCTCCCTTTTTTTCCCCCAAAAACGGATGGGTACGACTCGAGTCACTGCCCAGACCACCCATACGTCCGCTTTGGACGGTCACGATGGCCGCTTAGAATATACCCGGTCCATGGAACACCTGGACCTGTAAGCCCACTTGACCGCAGTGCCTGCCTCAAGTGAGCGGAAATGATTTCCACGCAAGGGTCTCACCACCCAATAGGTAAGCAGTTTCGTTTTGCGTCCCGCGGCCCCAGAGCCGAGAGAAACGCTCGTTGGTCGGTACGGTCCCAAAAAGGAGGGCGAGAGGAGGAAGGGCAGGCTCCTTGCTCAGAGTCGTCGGGGTGCTCTGGGGCCCCTCTCGTCCCAGAAAAGAAACGCAGAGAAAGAGAGGTCATTGACAAGGGAGAGGGAAGACCCTGGGCCTGTCCTCTCCGGGAGACAGGCCTCTGCAGGCCTGGCCGGGAGCCCAGGCCGAAGCCCGCAGGCCACCGGTGGGAAAGGCCGGGGTTCCCCTGACCTGACGTAAGGTGGAGGTGACGGCGACGGGAGACAGCATGTCTGTGACCATTGCCGTGGGAGAGACCTGCAGGGCAACGCCGGCCGGCCCTAGCTAGGCCCCCGCTTGAGGAGGCCTCGGGGACTTTGGTTGGCGAGGAAACCCCCTCTTCAGACGGGTCTGGCAGCCTGGCCCAACCCAGACCCTTGGCCTGGGCCAGGTGAGCTATGGCATGGAGAGGGGGGCTCTCCCAGCAGCCCCAGAGCTGGCCCACCGGTCCCTTCCCCCACAGCCCCTTCTGCAAGGGGCCCTGCCCCTCCCCCTGCCTTAGAACTCAGCCCTCTGGCCCCCAGCAAGTGTCAGGAAGGAACTATTCCTATCCAACAGTGGCCCCTAGCGGTGGAAGTTTTGGCTCTGACTTTGGGCACCGGAGCCGCTCTCTGGTTCCTGGAGCTTCTTCTGTCTCTTGGCTTTTCACCAGACACACAGGAGGGAACAACTGTCCAGGACAGCATAGCAGAGCTTCTCTGCTAGCCCAGTCCCCACCCGGCAGGCTCCACCCACGTCGGCGACCCCTTCCGTCGCGTCCCCGTGGCCTCCTGCTGCGCCAATTCGGTGTATACATTTTGGAACCCCGCTTCCCCCGGCGCTGGAGGCTTTCCCGGCAGTGGACGCGCTCCCCGAAGTGCATCGGGTGGGTTTGGGCAGGATGCCTATTGGCCGCATCTGTCCCGGCACTGCCACTGGGGACAACTCCCGAGTGCAGAAAACGCCTCCCCTCCCCCCCCAATCCATCACAGCCGTCTTCCCGCTCCCGGGCTTGGGCACCTCCCGCCAGTGGCCACCGTCTCCAGAGCAACCAGGAGGGGCGGGGTCGGGGCGAGTCTGCCGGGGGCGGGGTGAGTGGCGCTGGGCGTGGGCGGCCCAGCGGGCCGGGGCGCCTGCGCTTTGCTCCCGGCTTTGCGGGCGTCAGAGAGCGGTGTGCGGCGGCGGCGCGGGAGGCCTAGCGCTTGCCCCTCCCCCTCCCCCACCCCCAGCCCGGGCGCCGTCTGGGCGCCCCGAAAGGAGGGGGTCAGGCGGAGGAGGCAGCGGATGGAGCGAGAGGGGGCTTAGATCCCACAGGGCTGTTGGATGCGGCTCTCCCGCTGGCAGGTGTCGGCACTTTGGCTTCCCTCCGCGGGCGGTGACGACCACGTTCTCCTCCCTCTCAGCTGACCTGGGCCGGTCCAACGAACCTGAGCGCAGGTGGTGCACCTGCGCTGGGGCTCAGGTCCCAGCTGGCACGGGGCCTGTCCAGAGGCACGCAGAAGCCTGTCTCCTGAGCGCGCACGCACCCAGGGCCAGGCTCAGCCGCAGCCAAAGTGACAGAAGAAGAGGCATGTGTAGGGAGGCCCCCCTGCAACCGACTCCCCCCACCCACCCCGTACCCCGTGCAAGAGCACGGATTCCCAAGTAGAGCCCACTGGCAGGCCACTGAGGCCCGGAGCCACCTGCCATCAGCAGCGTAGTCCTGGGTGTCCCCGCAGCCCTCAGGAGCACCAGGGCCTGGGGCTTGATCGACCAGGCAGCTGCGCCTCGGCGAGAAGGCCTATCTGCTTTGGTTTGGAAATCTGGACAGTATCCCTGCGGCATTGCCCGCTATGGTAGCTTGGAACGGCAATCAGTAGGAAAACCACCTGGTTGCGTGGCGTGCTGTGGCAGAGGGAAATGTGCTGAAGATGATGGGTTCTCCCTTTTTTTCCCCCAAAAACGGATGGGTACGACTCGAGTCACTGCCCAGACCACCCATACGTCCGCTTTGGACGGTCACGATGGCCGCTTAGAATATACCCGGTCCATGGAACACCTGGACCTGTAAGCCCACTTGACCGCAGTGCCTGCCTCAAGTGAGCGGAAATGATTTCCACGCAAGGGTCTCACCACCCAATAGGTAAGCAGTTTCGTTTTGCGTCCCGCGGCCCCAGAGCCGAGAGAAACGCTCGTTGGTCGGTACGGTCCCAAAAAGGAGGGCGAGAGGAGGAAGGGCAGGCTCCTTGCTCAGAGTCGTCGGGGTGCTCTGGGGCCCCTCTCGTCCCAGAAAAGAAACGCAGAGAAAGAGAGGTCATTGACAAGGGAGAGGGAAGACCCTGGGCCTGTCCTCTCCGGGAGACAGGCCTCTGCAGGCCTGGCCGGGAGCCCAGGCCGAAGCCCGCAGGCCACCGGTGGGAAAGGCCGGGGTTCCCCTGACCTGACGTAAGGTGGAGGTGACGGCGACGGGAGACAGCATGTCTGTGACCATTGCCGTGGGAGAGACCTGCAGGGCAACGCCGGCCGGCCCTAGCTAGGCCCCCGCTTGAGGAGGCCTCGGGGACTTTGGTTGGCGAGGAAACCCCCTCTTCAGACGGGTCTGGCAGCCTGGCCCAACCCAGACCCTTGGCCTGGGCCAGGTGAGCTATGGCATGGAGAGGGGGGCTCTCCCAGCAGCCCCAGAGCTGGCCCACCGGTCCCTTCCCCCACAGCCCCTTCTGCAAGGGGCCCTGCCCCTCCCCCTGCCTTAGAACTCAGCCCTCTGGCCCCCAGCAAGTGTCAGGAAGGAACTATTCCTATCCAACAGTGGCCCCTAGCGGTGGAAGTTTTGGCTCTGACTTTGGGCACCGGAGCCGCTCTCTGGTTCCTGGAGCTTCTTCTGTCTCTTGGCTTTTCACCAGACACACAGGAGGGAACAACTGTCCAGGACAGCATAGCAGAGCTTCTCTGCTAGCCCAGTCCCCACCCGGCAGGCTCCACCCACGTCGGCGACCCCTTCCGTCGCGTCCCCGTGGCCTCCTGCTGCGCCAATTCGGTGTATACATTTTGGAACCCCGCTTCCCCCGGCGCTGGAGGCTTTCCCGGCAGTGGACGCGCTCCCCGAAGTGCATCGGGTGGGTTTGGGCAGGATGCCTATTGGCCGCATCTGTCCCGGCACTGCCACTGGGGACAACTCCCGAGTGCAGAAAACGCCTCCCCTCCCCCCCCAATCCATCACAGCCGTCTTCCCGCTCCCGGGCTTGGGCACCCCCCGCCAGTGGCCACCGTCTCCAGAGCAACCAGGAGGGGCGGGGTCGGGGCGAGTCTGCCGGGGGCGGGGTGAGTGGCGCTGGGCGTGGGCGGCCCAGCGGGCCGGGGCGCCTGCGCTTTGCTCCCGGCTTTGCGGGCGTCAGAGAGCGGTGTGCGGCGGCGGCGCGGGAGGCCTAGCGCTTGCCCCTCCCCCTCCCCCACCCCCAGCCCGGGCGCCGTCTGGGCGCCCCGAAAGGAGGGGGTCAGGCGGAGGAGGCAGCGGATGGAGCGAGAGGGGGCTTAGATCCCACAGGGCTGTTGGATGCGGCTCTCCCGCTGGCAGGTGTCGGCACTTTGGCTTCCCTCCGCGGGCGGTGACGACCACGTTCTCCTCCCTCTCAGCTGACCTGGGCCGGTCCAACGAACCTGAGCGCAGGTGGTGCACCTGCGCTGGGGCTCAGGTCCCAGCTGGCACGGGGCCTGTCCAGAGGCACGCAGAAGCCTGTCTGCTGAGCGCGCACGCACCCAGGGCCAGGCTCAGCCGCAGCCAAAGTGACAGAAGAAGAGGCATGTGTAGGGAGGCCCCCCTGCAACCGACTCCCCCCACCCACCCCGTACCCCGTGCAAGAGCACGGATTCCCAAGTAGAGCCCACTGGCAGGCCACTGAGGCCCGGAGCCACCTGCCATCAGCAGCGTAGTCCTGGGTGTCCCCGCAGCCCTCAGGAGCACCAGGGCCTGGGGCTTGATCGACCAGGCAGCTGCGCCTCGGCGAGAAGGCCTATCTGCTTTGGTTTGGAAATCTGGACAGTATCCCTGCGGCATTGCCCGCTATGGTAGCTTGGAACGGCAATCAGTAGGAAAACCACCTGGTTGCGTGGCGTGCTGTGGCAGAGGGAAATGTGCTGAAGATGATGGGTTCTCCCTTTTTTTCCCCCAAAAACGGATGGGTACGACTCGAGTCACTGCCCAGACCACCCATACGTCCGCTTTGGACGGTCACGATGGCCGCTTAGAATATACCCGGTCCATGGAACACCTGGACCTGTAAGCCCACTTGACCGCAGTGCCTGCCTCAAGTGAGCGGAAATGATTTCCACGCAAGGGTCTCACCACCCAATAGGTAAGCAGTTTCGTTTTGCGTCCCGCGGCCCCAGAGCCGAGAGAAACGCTCGTTGGTCGGTACGGTCCCAAAAAGGAGGGCGAGAGGAGGAAGGGCAGGCTCCTTGCTCAGAGTCGTCGGGGTGCTCTGGGGCCCCTCTCGTCCCAGAAAAGAAACGCAGAGAAAGAGAGGTCATTGACAAGGGAGAGGGAAGACCCTGGGCCTGTCCTCTCCGGGAGACAGGCCTCTGCAGGCCTGGCCGGGAGCCCAGGCCGAAGCCCGCAGGCCACCGGTGGGAAAGGCCGGGGTTCCCCTGACCTGACGTAAGGTGGAGGTGACGGCGACGGGAGACAGCATGTCTGTGACCATTGCCGTGGGAGAGACCTGCAGGGCAACGCCGGCCGGCCCTAGCTAGGCCCCCGCTTGAGGAGGCCTCGGGGACTTTGGTTGGCGAGGAAACCCCCTCTTCAGACGGGTCTGGCAGCCTGGCCCGACCCAGACCCTTGGCCTGGGCCAGGTGAGCTATGGCATGGAGAGGGGGGCTCTCCCAGCAGCCCCAGAGCTGGCCCACCGGTCCCTTCCCCCACAGCCCCTTCTGCAAGGGGCCCTGCCCCTCCCCCTGCCTTAGAACTCAGCCCTCTGGCCCCCAGCAAGTGTCAGGAAGGAACTATTCCTATCCAACAGTGGCCCCTAGCGGTGGAAGTTTTGGCTCTGACTTTGGGCACCGGAGCCGCTCTCTGGTTCCTGGAGCTTCTTCTGTCTCTTGGCTTTTCACCAGACACACAGGAGGGAACAACTGTCCAGGACAGCATAGCAGAGCTTCTCTGCTAGCCCAGTCCCCACCCGGCAGGCTCCACCCACGTCGGCCACCCCTTCCGTCGCGTCCCCGTGGCCTCCTGCTGCGCCAACTCGGTGTATACATTTTGGAACCCCGCTTCCCCCGGCGCTGGAGGCTTTCCCGGCAGTGGACGCGCTCCCCGAAGTGCATCGGGTGGGTTTGGGCAGGATGCCTATTGGCCGCATCTGTCCCGGCACTGCCACTGGGGACAACTCCCGAGTGCAGAAAACGCCTCCCCTCCCCCCCCAATCCATCACAGCCGTCTTCCCGCTCCCGGGCTTGGGCACCTCCCGCCAGTGGCCACCGTCTCCAGAGCAACCAGGAGGGGCGGGGTCGGGGCGAGTCTGCCGGGGGCGGGGTGAGTGGCGCTGGGCGTGGGCGGCCCAGCGGGCCGGGGCGCCTGCGCTTTGCTCCCGGCTTTGCGGGCGTCAGAGAGCGGTGTGCGGCGGCGGCGCGGGAGGCCTAGCGCTTGCCCCTCCCCCTCCCCCACCCCCAGCCCGGGCGCCGTCTGGGCGCCCCGAAAGGAGGGGGTCAGGCGGAGGAGGCAGCGGATGGAGCGAGAGGGGGCTTAGATCCCACAGGGCTGTTGGATGCGGCTCTCCCGCTGGCAGGTGTCGGCACTTTGGCTTTCCTCCGCGGGCGGTGACGACCACGTTCTCCTCCCTCTCAGCTGACCTGGGCCGGTCCAACGAACCTGAGCGCAGGTGGTGCACCTGCGCTGGGGCTCAGGTCCCAGCTGGCACGGGGCCTGTCCAGAGGCACGCAGAAGCCTGTCTCCTGAGCGCGCACGCACCCAGGGCCAGGCTCAGCCGCAGCCAAAGTGACAGAAGAAGAGGCATGTGTAGGGAGGCCCCCCTGCAACCGACTCCCCCCACCCACCCCGTACCCCGTGCAAGAGCACGGATTCCCAAGTAGAGCCCACTGGCAGGCCACTGAGGCCCGGAGCCACCTGCCATCAGCAGCGTAGTCCTGGGTGTCCCCGCAGCCCTCAGGAGCACCAGGGCCTGGGGCTTGATCGACCAGGCAGCTGCGCCTCGGCGAGAAGGCCTATCTGCTTTGGTTTGGAAATCTGGACAGTATCCCTGCGGCATTGCCCGCTATGGTAGCTTGGAACGGCAATCAGTAGGAAAACCACCTGGTTGCGTGGCGTGCTGTGGCAGAGGGAAATGTGCTGAAGATGATGGGTTCTCCCTTTTTTTCCCCCAAAAACGGATGGGTACGACTCGAGTCACTGCCCAGACCACCCATACGTCCGCTTTGGACGGTCACGATGGCCGCTTAGAATATACCCGGTCCATGGAACACCTGGACCTGTAAGCCCACTTGACCGCAGTGCCTGCCTCAAGTGAGCGGAAATGATTTCCACGCAAGGGTCTCACCACCCAATAGGTAAGCAGTTTCGTTTTGCGTCCCGCGGCCCCAGAGCCGAGAGAAACGCTCGTTGGTCGGTACGGTCCCAAAAAGGAGGGCGAGAGGAGGAAGGGCAGGCTCCTTGCTCAGAGTCGTCGGGGTGCTCTGGGGCCCCTCTCGTCCCAGAAAAGAAACGCAGAGAAAGAGAGGTCATTGACAAGGGAGAGGGAAGACCCTGGGCCTGTCCTCTCCGGGAGACAGGCCTCTGCAGGCCTGGCCGGGAGCCCAGGCCGAAGCCCGCAGGCCACCGGTGGGAAAGGCCGGGGTTCCCCTGACCTGACGTAAGGTGGAGGTGACGGCGACGGGAGACAGCATGTCTGTGACCATTGCCGTGGGAGAGACCTGCAGGGCAACGCCGGCCGGCCCTAGCTAGGCCCCCGCTTGAGGAGGCCTCGGGGACTTTGGTTGGCGAGGAAACCCCCTCTTCAGACGGGTCTGGCAGCCTGGCCCAACCCAGACCCTTGGCCTGGGCCAGGTGAGCTATGGCATGGAGAGGGGGGCTCTCCCAGCAGCCCCAGAGCTGGCCCACCGGTCCCTTCCCCCACAGCCCCTTCTGCAAGGGGCCCTGCCCCTCCCCCTGCCTTAGAACTCAGCCCTCTGGCCCCCAGCAAGTGTCAGGAAGGAACTATTCCTATCCAACAGTGGCCCCTAGCGGTGGAAGTTTTGGCTCTGACTTTGGGCACCGGAGCCGCTCTCTGGTTCCTGGAGCTTCTTCTGTCTCTTGGCTTTTCACCAGACACACAGGAGGGAACAACTGTCCAGGACAGCATAGCAGAGCTTCTCTGCTAGCCCAGTCCCCACCCGGCAGGCTCCACCCACGTCGGCCACCCCTTCCGTCGCGTCCCCGTGGCCTCCTGCTGCGCCAACTCGGTGTATACATTTTGGAACCCCGCTTCCCCCGGCGCTGGAGGCTTTCCCGGCAGTGGACGCGCTCCCCGAAGTGCATCGGGTGGGTTTGGGCAGGATGCCTATTGGCCGCATCTGTCCCGGCACTGCCACTGGGGACAACTCCCGAGTGCAGAAAACGCCTCCCCTCCCCCCCCAATCCATCACAGCCGTCTTCCCGCACCCGGGCTTGGGCACCTCCCGCCAGTGGCCACCGTCTCCAGAGCAACCAGGAGGGGCGGGGTCGGGGCGAGTCTGCCGGGGGCGGGGTGAGTGGCGCTGGGCGTGGGCGGCCCAGCGGGCCGGGGCGCCTGCGCTTTGCTCCCGGCTTTGCGGGCGTCAGAGAGCGGTGTGCGGCGGCGGCGCGGGAGGCCTAGCGCTTGCCCCTCCCCCTCCCCCACCCCCAGCCCGGGCGCCGTCTGGGCGCCCCGAAAGGAGGGGGTCAGGCGGAGGAGGCAGCGGATGGAGCGAGAGGGGGCTTAGATCCCACAGGGCTGTTGGATGCGGCTCTCCCGCTGGCAGGTGTCGGCACTTTGGCTTCCCTCCGCGGGCGGTGACGACCACGTTCTCCTCCCTCTCAGCTGACCTGGGCCGGTCCAACGAACCTGAGCGCAGGTGGTGCACCTGCGCTGGGGCTCAGGTCCCAGCTGGCACGGGGCCTGTCCAGAGGCACGCAGAAGCCTGTCTCCTGAGCGCGCACGCACCCAGGGCCAGGCTCAGCCGCAGCCAAAGTGACAGAAGAAGAGGCATGTGTAGGGAGGCCCCCCTGCAACCGACTCCCCCCACCCACCCCGTACCCCGTGCAAGAGCACGGATTCCCAAGTAGAGCCCACTGGCAGGCCACTGAGGCCCGGAGCCACCTGCCATCAGCAGCGTAGTCCTGGGTGTCCCCGCAGCCCTCAGGAGCACCAGGGCCTGGGGCTTGATCGACCAGGCAGCTGCGCCTCGGCGAGAAGGCCTATCTGCTTTGGTTTGGAAATCTGGACAGTATCCCTGCGGCATTGCCCGCTATGGTAGCTTGGAACGGCAATCAGTAGGAAAACCACCTGGTTGCGTGGCGTGCTGTGGCAGAGGGAAATGTGCTGAAGATGATGGGTTCTCCCTTTTTTTCCCCCAAAAACGGATGGGTACGACTCGAGTCACTGCCCAGACCACCCATACGTCCGCTTTGGACGGTCACGATGGCCGCTTAGAATATACCCGGTCCATGGAACACCTGGACCTGTAAGCCCACTTGACCGCAGTGCCTGCCTCAAGTGAGCGGAAATGATTTCCACGCAAGGGTCTCACCACCCAATAGGTAAGCAGTTTCGTTTTGCGTCCCGCGGCCCCAGAGCCGAGAGAAACGCTCGTTGGTCGGTACGGTCCCAAAAAGGAGGGCGAGAGGAGGAAGGGCAGGCTCCTTGCTCAGAGTCGTCGGGGTGCTCTGGGGCCCCTCTCGTCCCAGAAAAGAAACGCAGAGAAAGAGAGGTCATTGACAAGGGAGAGGGAAGACCCTGGGCCTGTCCTCTCCGGGAGACAGGCCTCTGCAGGCCTGGCCGGGAGCCCAGGCCGAAGCCCGCAGGCCACCGGTGGGAAAGGCCGGGGTTCCCCTGACCTGACGTAAGGTGGAGGTGACGGCGACGGGAGACAGCATGTCTGTGACCATTGCCGTGGGAGAGACCTGCAGGGCAACGCCGGCCGGCCCTAGCTAGGCCCCCGCTTGAGGAGGCCTCGGGGACTTTGGTTGGCGAGGAAACCCCCTCTTCAGACGGGTCTGGCAGCCTGGCCCAACCCAGACCCTTGGCCTGGGCCAGGTGAGCTATGGCATGGAGAGGGGGGCTCTCCCAGCAGCCCCAGAGCTGGCCCACCGGTCCCTTCCCCCACAGCCCCTTCTGCAAGGGGCCCTGCCCCTCCCCCTGCCTTAGAACTCAGCCCTCTGGCCCCCAGCAAGTGTCAGGAAGGAACTATTCCTATCCAACAGTGGCCCCTAGCGGTGGAAGTTTTGGCTCTGACTTTGGGCACCGGAGCCGCTCTCTGGTTCCTGGAGCTTCTTCTGTCTCTTGGCTTTTCACCAGACACACAGGAGGGAACAACTGTCCAGGACAGCATAGCAGAGCTTCTCTGCTAGCCCAGTCCCCACCCGGCAGGCTCCACCCACGTCGGCCACCCCTTCCGTCGCGTCCCCGTGGCCTCCTGCTGCGCCAACTCGGTGTATACATTTTGGAACCCCGCTTCCCCCGGCGCTGGAGGCTTTCCCGGCAGTGGACGCGCTCCCCGAAGTGCATCGGGTGGGTTTGGGCAGGATGCCTATTGGCCGCATCTGTCCCGGCACTGCCACTGGGGACAACTCCCGAGTGCAGAAAACGCCTCCCCTCCCCCCGCAATCCATCACAGCCGTCTTCCCGCTCCCGGGCTTGGGCACCTCCCGCCAGTGGCCACCGTCTCCAGAGCAACCAGGAGGGGCGGGGTCGGGGCGAGTCTGCCGGGGGCGGGGTGAGTGGCGCTGGGCGTGGGCGGCCCAGCGGGCCGGGGCGCCTGCGCTTTGCTCCCGGCTTTGCGGGCGTCAGAGAGCGGTGTGCGGCGGCGGCGCGGGAGGCCTAGCGCTTGCCCCTCCCCCTCCCCCACCCCCAGCCCGGGCGCCGTCTGGGCGCCCCGAAAGGAGGGGGTCAGGCGGAGGAGGCAGCGGATGGAGCGAGAGGGGGCTTAGATCCCACAGGGCTGTTGGATGCGGCTCTCCCGCTGGCAGGTGTCGGCACTTTGGCTTCCCTCCGCGGGCGGTGACGACCACGTTCTCCTCCCTCTCAGCTGACCTGGGCCGGTCCAACGAACCTGAGCGCAGGTGGTGCACCTGCGCTGGGGCTCAGGTCCCAGCTGGCACGGGGCCTGTCCAGAGGCACGCAGAAGCCTGTCTCCTGAGCGCGCACGCACCCAGGGCCAGGCTCAGCCGCAGCCAAAGTGACAGAAGAAGAGGCATGTGTAGGGAGGCCCCCCTTGCAACCGACTCCCCCCACCCACCCCGTACCCCGTGCAAGAGCACGGATTCCCAAGTAGAGCCCACTGGCAGGCCACTGAGGCCCGGAGCCACCTGCCATCAGCAGCGTAGTCCTGGGTGTCCCCGCAGCCCTCAGGAGCACCAGGGCCTGGGGCTTGATCGACCAGGCAGCTGCGCCTCGGCGAGAAGGCCTATCTGCTTTGGTTTGGAAATCTGGACAGTATCCCTGCGGCATTGCCCGCTATGGTAGCTTGGAACGGCAATCAGTAGGAAAACCACCTGGTTGCGTGGCGTGCTGTGGCAGAGGGAAATGTGCTGAAGATGATGGGTTCTCCCTTTTTTTCCCCCAAAAACGGATGGGTACGACTCGAGTCACTGCCCAGACCACCCATACGTCCGCTTTGGACGGTCACGATGGCCGCTTAGAATATACCCGGTCCATGGAACACCTGGACCTGTAAGCCCACTTGACCGCAGTGCCTGCCTCAAGTGAGCGGAAATGATTTCCACGCAAGGGTCTCACCACCCAATAGGTAAGCAGTTTCGTTTTGCGTCCCGCGGCCCCAGAGCCGAGAGAAACGCTCGTTGGTCGGTACGGTCCCAAAAAGGAGGGCGAGAGGAGGAAGGGCAGGCTCCTTGCTCAGAGTCGTCGGGGTGCTCTGGGGCCCCTCTCGTCCCAGAAAAGAAACGCAGAGAAAGAGAGGTCATTGACAAGGGAGAGGGAAGACCCTGGGCCTGTCCTCTCCGGGAGACAGGCCTCTGCAGGCCTGGCCGGGAGCCCAGGCCGAAGCCCGCAGGCCACCGGTGGGAAAGGCCGGGGTTCCCCTGACCTGACGTAAGGTGGAGGTGACGGCGACGGGAGACAGCATGTCTGTGACCATTGCCGTGGGAGAGACCTGCAGGGCAACGCCGGCCGGCCCTAGCTAGGCCCCCGCTTGAGGAGGCCTCGGGGACTTTGGTTGGCGAGGAAACCCCCTCTTCAGACGGGTCTGGCAGCCTGGCCCAACCCAGACCCTTGGCCTGGGCCAGGTGAGCTATGGCATGGAGAGGGGGGCTCTCCCAGCAGCCCCAGAGCTGGCCCACCGGTCCCTTCCCCCACAGCCCCTTCTGCAAGGGGCCCTGCCCCTCCCCCTGCCTTAGAACTCAGCCCTCTGGCCCCCAGCAAGTGTCAGGAAGGAACTATTCCTATCCAACAGTGGCCCCTAGCGGTGGAAGTTTTGGCTCTGACTTTGGGCACCGGAGCCGCTCTCTGGTTCCTGGAGCTTCTTCTGTCTCTTGGCTTTTCACCAGACACACAGGAGGGAACAACTGTCCAGGACAGCATAGCAGAGCTTCTCTGCTAGCCCAGTCCCCACCCGGCAGGCTCCACCCACGTCGGCCACCCCTTCCGTCGCGTCCCCGTGGCCTCCTGCTGCGCCAACTCGGTGTATACATTTTGGAACCCCGCTTCCCCCGGCGCTGGAGGCTTTCCCGGCAGTGGACGCGCTCCCCGAAGTGCATCGGGTGGGTTTGGGCAGGATGCCTATTGGCCGCATCTGTCCCGGCACTGCCACTGGGGACAACTCCCGAGTGCAGAAAACGCCTCCCCTCCCCCCGCAATCCATCACAGCCGTCTTCCCGCTCCCGGGCTTGGGCACCTCCCGCCAGTGGCCACCGTCTCCAGAGCAACCAGGAGGGGCGGGGTCGGGGCGAGTCTGCCGGGGGCGGGGTGAGTGGCGCTGGGCGTGGGCGGCCCAGCGGGCCGGGGCGCCTGCGCTTTGCTCCCGGCTTTGCGGGCGTCAGAGAGCGGTGTGCGGCGGCGGCGCGGGAGGCCTAGCGCTTGCCCCTCCCCCTCCCCCACCCCCAGCCCGGGCGCCGTCTGGGCGCCCCGAAAGGAGGGGGTCAGGCGGAGGAGGCAGCGGATGGAGCGAGAGGGGGCTTAGATCCCACAGGGCTGTTGGATGCGGCTCTCCCGCTGGCAGGTGTCGGCACTTTGGCTTCCCTCCGCGGGCGGTGACGACCACGTTCTCCTCCCTCTCAGCTGACCTGGGCCGGTCCAACGAACCTGAGCGCAGGTGGTGCACCTGCGCTGGGGCTCAGGTCCCAGCTGGCACGGGGCCTGTCCAGAGGCACGCAGAAGCCTGTCTCCTGAGCGCGCACGCACCCAGGGCCAGGCTCAGCCGCAGCCAAAGTGACAGAAGAAGAGGCATGTGTAGGGAGGCCCCCCTTGCAACCGACTCCCCCCACCCACCCCGTACCCCGTGCAAGAGCACGGATTCCCAAGTAGAGCCCACTGGCAGGCCACTGAGGCCCGGAGCCACCTGCCATCAGCAGCGTAGTCCTGGGTGTCCCCGCAGCCCTCAGGAGCACCAGGGCCTGGGGCTTGATCGACCAGGCAGCTGCGCCTCGGCGAGAAGGCCTATCTGCTTTGGTTTGGAAATCTGGACAGTATCCCTGCGGCATTGCCCGCTATGGTAGCTTGGAACGGCAATCAGTAGGAAAACCACCTGGTTGCGTGGCGTGCTGTGGCAGAGGGAAATGTGCTGAAGATGATGGGTTCTCCCTTTTTTTCCCCCAAAAACGGATGGGTACGACTCGAGTCACTGCCCAGACCACCCATACGTCCGCTTTGGACGGTCACGATGGCCGCTTAGAATATACCCGGTCCATGGAACACCTGGACCTGTAAGCCCACTTGACCGCAGTGCCTGCCTCAAGTGAGCGGAAATGATTTCCACGCAAGGGTCTCACCACCCAATAGGTAAGCAGTTTCGTTTTGCGTCCCGTGGCCCCAGAGCCGAGAGAAACGCTCGTTGGTCGGTACGGTCCCAAAAAGGAGGGCGAGAGGAGGAAGGGCAGGCTCCTTGCTCAGAGTCGTCGGGGTGCTCTGGGGCCCCTCTCGTCCCAGAAAAGAAACGCAGAGAAAGAGAGGTCATTGACAAGGGAGAGGGAAGACCCTGGGCCTGTCCTCTCCGGGAGACAGGCCTCTGCAGGCCTGGCCGGGAGCCCAGGCCGAAGCCCGCAGGCCACCGGTGGGAAAGGCCGGGGTTCCCCTGACCTGACGTAAGGTGGAGGTGACGGCGACGGGAGACAGCATGTCTGTGACCATTGCCGTGGGAGAGACCTGCAGGGCAGCGCCGGCCGGCCCTAGCTAGGCCCCCGCTTGAGGAGGCCTCGGGGACTTTGGTTGGCGAGGAAACCCCCTCTTCAGACGGGTCTGGCAGCCTGGCCCAACCCAGACCCTTGGCCTGGGCCAGGTGAGCTATGGCATGGAGAGGGGGGCTCTCCCAGCAGCCCCAGAGCTGGCCCACCGGTCCCTTCCCCCACAGCCCCTTCTGCAAGGGGCCCTGCCCCTCCCCCTGCCTTAGAACTCAGCCCTCTGGCCCCCAGCAAGTGTCAGGAAGGAACTATTCCTATCCAACAGTGGCCCCTAGCGGTGGAAGTTTTGGCTCTGACTTTGGGCACCGGAGCCGCTCTCTGGTTCCTGGAGCTTCTTCTGTCTCTTGGCTTTTCACCAGACACACAGGAGGGAACAACTGTCCAGGACAGCATAGCAGAGCTTCTCTGCTAGCCCAGTCCCCACCCGGCAGGCTCCACATACGTCGGCGACCGCTTCCGTCGCGTCCCCGTGGCCTCCTGCTGCGCCAATTCGGTGTATACATTTTGGAACCCCGCTTCCCCCTGCGCTGGAGGCTTTCCCGGCAGCGGACGCGCTCCCCGAAGTGCATCGGGTGGGTTTCCGCAGGATGCCTATTGGCCGCATCTGTCCCGGCACTGCCACTGGGGACAACTCCCGAGTGCAGAAAACGCCTCCCCTCCCCCCCCAATCCATCACAGCCGTCTTCCCGCTCCCGGGCTTGGGCACCTCCCGCCAGTGGCCACCGTCTCCAGAGCAACCAGGAGGGGCGGGGTCGGGGCGAGTCTGCCGGGGGCGGGGTGAGAGGCGCTGGGCGTGGGCGGCCCAGCGGGCCGGGGCGCCTGCGCTTTGCTCCCGGCTTTGCGGGCGTCAGAGAGCGGTGTGCGGCGGCGGCGCGGGAGGCCTAGCGCTTGCCCCTCCCCCTCCCCCACCCCCAGCCCGGGCGCCGTCTGGGCGCCCCGAAAGGAGGGGGTCAGGCGGAGGAGGCAGCGGATGGAGCGAGAGGGGGCTTAGATCCCACAGGGCTGTTGGATGCGGCTCTCCCGCTGGCAGGTGTCGGCACTTTGGCTTCCCTCCGCGGGCGGTGACGACCACGTTCTCCTCCCTCTCAGCTGACCTGGGCCGGTCCAACGAACCTGAGCGCAGGTGGTGCACCTGCGCTGGGGCTCAGGTCCCAGCTGGCACGGGGCCTGTCCAGAGGCACGCAGAAGCCTGTCTCCTGAGCGCGCACGCACCCAGGGCCAGGCTCAGCCGCAGCCAAAGTGACAGAAGAAGAGGCATGTGTAGGGAGGCCCCCCTGCAACCGACTCCCCCCACCCACCCCGTACCCCGTGCAAGAGCACGGATTCCCAAGTAGAGCCCACTGGCAGGCCACTGAGGCCCGGAGCCACCTGCCATCAGCAGCGTAGTCCTGGGTGTCCCCGCAGCCCTCAGGAGCACCAGGGCCTGGGGCTTGATCGACCAGGCAGCTGCGCCTCGGCGAGAAGGCCTATCTGCTTTGGTTTGGAAATCTGGACAGTATCCCTGCGGCATTGCCCGCTATGGTAGCTTGGAACGGCAATCAGTAGGAAAACCACCTGGTTGCGTGGCGTGCTGTGGCAGAGGGAAATGTGCTGAAGATGATGGGTTCTCCCTTTTTTTCCCCCAAAAACGGATGGGTACGACTCGAGTCACTGCCCAGACCACCCATACGTCCGCTTTGGACGGTCACGATGGCCGCTTAGAATATACCCGGTCCATGGAACACCTGGACCTGTAAGCCCACTTGACCGCAGTGCCTGCCTCAAGTGAGCGGAAATGATTTCCACGCAAGGGTCTCACCACCCAATAGGTAAGCAGTTTCGTTTTGCGTCCCGTGGCCCCAGAGCCGAGAGAAACGCTCGTTGGTCGGTACGGTCCCAAAAAGGAGGGCGAGAGGAGGAAGGGCAGGCTCCTTGCTCAGAGTCGTCGGGGTGCTCTGGGGCCCCTCTCGTCCCAGAAAAGAAACGCAGAGAAAGAGAGGTCATTGACAAGGGAGAGGGAAGACCCTGGGCCTGTCCTCTCCGGGAGACAGGCCTCTGCAGGCCTGGCCGGGAGCCCAGGCCGAAGCCCGCAGGCCACCGGTGGGAAAGGCCGGGGTTCCCCTGACCTGACGTAAGGTGGAGGTGACGGCGACGGGAGACAGCATGTCTGTGACCATTGCCGTGGGAGAGACCTGCAGGGCAGCGCCGGCCGGCCCTAGCTAGGCCCCCGCTTGAGGAGGCCTCGGGGACTTTGGTTGGCGAGGAAACCCCCTCTTCAGACGGGTCTGGCAGCCTGGCCCAACCCAGACCCTTGGCCTGGGCCAGGTGAGCTATGGCATGGAGAGGGGGGCTCTCCCAGCAGCCCCAGAGCTGGCCCACCGGTCCCTTCCCCCACAGCCCCTTCTGCAAGGGGCCCTGCCCCTCCCCCTGCCTTAGAACTCAGCCCTCTGGCCCCCAGCAAGTGTCAGGAAGGAACTATTCCTATCCAACAGTGGCCCCTAGCGGTGGAAGTTTTGGCTCTGACTTTGGGCACCGGAGCCGCTCTCTGGTTCCTGGAGCTTCTTCTGTCTCTTGGCTTTTCACCAGACACACAGGAGGGAACAACTGTCCAGGACAGCATAGCAGAGCTTCTCTGCTAGCCCAGTCCCCACCCGGCAGGCTCCACCCACGTCGGCCACCCCTTCCGTCGCGTCCCCGTGGCCTCCTGCTGCGCCAATTCGGTGTATACATTTTGGAACCCCGCTTCCCCCGGCGCTGGAGGCTTTCCCGGCAGTGGACGCGCTCCCCGAAGTGCATCGGGTGGGTTTGGGCAGGATGCCTATTGGCCGCATCTGTCCCGGCACTGCCACTGGGGACAACTCCCGAGTGCAGAAAACGCCTCCCCTCCCCCCCCAATCCATCACAGCCGTCTTCCCGCTCCCGGGCTTGGGCACCTCCCGCCAGTGGCCACCGTCTCCAGAGCAACCAGGAGGGGCGGGGTCGGGGCGAGTCTGCCGGGGGCGGGGTGAGTGGCGCTGGGCGTGGGCGGCCCAGCGGGCCGGGGCGCCTGCGCTTTGCTCCCGGCTTTGCGGGCGTCAGAGAGCGGTGTGCGGCGGCGGCGCGGGAGGCCTAGCGCTTGCCCCTCCCCCTCCCCCACCCCCAGCCCGGGCGCCGTCTGGGCGCCCCGAAAGGAGGGGGTCAGGCGGAGGAGGCAGCGGATGGAGCGAGAGGGGGCTTAGATCCCACAGGGCTGTTGGATGCGGCTCTCCCGCTGGCAGGTGTCGGCACTTTGGCTTCCCTCCGCGGGCGGTGACGACCACGTTCTCCTCCCTCTCAGCTGACCTGGGCCGGTCCAACGAACCTGAGCGCAGGTGGTGCACCTGCGCTGGGGCTCAGGTCCCAGCTGGCACGGGGCCTGTCCAGAGGCACGCAGAAGCCTGTCTCCTGAGCGCGCATGCACCCAGGGCCAGGCTCAGCCGCAGCCAAAGTGACAGAAGAAGAGGCATGTGTAGGGAGGCCCCCCTGCAACCGACTCCCCCCACCCACCCCGTACCCCGTGCAAGAGCACGGATTCCCAAGTAGAGCCCACTGGCAGGCCACTGAGGCCCGGAGCCACCTGCCATCAGCAGCGTAGTCCTGGGTGTCCCCGCAGCCCTCAGGAGCACCAGGGCCTGGGGCTTGATCGACCAGGCAGCTGCGCCTCGGCGAGAAGGCCTATCTGCTTTGGTTTGGAAATCTGGACAGTATCCCTGCGGCATTGCCCGCTATGGTAGCTTGGAACGGCAATCAGTAGGAAAACCACCTGGTTGCGTGGCGTGCTGTGGCAGAGGGAAATGTGCTGAAGATGATGGGTTCTCCCTTTTTTTCCCCCAAAAACGGATGGGTACGACTCGAGTCACTGCCCAGACCACCCATACGTCCGCTTTGGACGGTCACGATGGCCGCTTAGAATATACCCGGTCCATGGAACACCTGGACCTGTAAGCCCACTTGACCGCAGTGCCTGCCTCAAGTGAGCGGAAATGATTTCCACGCAAGGGTCTCACCACCCAATAGGTAAGCAGTTTCGTTTTGCGTCCCGCGGCCCCAGAGCCGAGAGAAACGCTCGTTGGTCGGTACGGTCCCAAAAAGGAGGGCGAGAGGAGGAAGGGCAGGCTCCTTGCTCAGAGTCGTCGGGGTGCTCTGGGGCCCCTCTCGTCCCAGAAAAGAAACGCAGAGAAAGAGAGGTCATTGACAAGGGAGAGGGAAGACCCTGGGCCTGTCCTCTCCGGGAGACAGGCCTCTGCAGGCCTGGCCGGGAGCCCAGGCCGAAGCCCGCAGGCCACCGGTGGGAAAGGCCGGGGTTCCCCTGACCTGACGTAAGGTGGAGGTGACGGCGACGGGAGACAGCATGTCTGTGACCATTGCCGTGGGAGAGACCTGCAGGGCAACGCCGGCCGGCCCTAGCTAGGCCCCCGCTTGAGGAGGCCTCGGGGACTTTGGTTGGCGAGGAAACCCCCTCTTCAGACGGGTCTGGCAGCCTGGCCCAACCCAGACCCTTGGCCTGGGCCAGGTGAGCTATGGCATGGAGAGGGGGGCTCTCCCAGCAGCCCCAGAGCTGGCCCACCGGTCCCTTCCCCCACAGCCCCTTCTGCAAGGGGCCCTGCCCCTCCCCCTGCCTTAGAACTCAGCCCTCTGGCCCCCAGCAAGTGTCAGGAAGGAACTATTCCTATCCAACAGTGGCCCCTAGCGGTGGAAGTTTTGGCTCTGACTTTGGGCACCGGAGCCGCTCTCTGGTTCCTGGAGCTTCTTCTGTCTCTTGGCTTTTCACCAGACACACAGGAGGGAACAACTGTCCAGGACAGCATAGCAGAGCTTCTCTGCTAGCCCAGTCCCCACCCGGCAGGCTCCACCCACGTCGGCGACCCCTTCCGTCGCGTCCCCGTGGCCTCCTGCTGCGCCAATTCGGTGTATACATTTTGGAACCCCGCTTCCCCCGGCGCTGGAGGCTTTCCCGGCAGTGGACGCGCTCCCCGAAGTGCATCGGGTGGGTTTGGGCAGGATGCCTATTGGCCGCATCTGTCCCGGCACTGCCACTGGGGACAACTCCCGAGTGCAGAAAACGCCTCCCCTCCCCCCCCAATCCATCACAGCCGTCTTCCCGCTCCCGGGCTTGGGCACCTCCCGCCAGTGGCCACCGTCTCCAGAGCAACCAGGAGGGGCGGGGTCGGGGCGAGTCTGCCGGGGGCGGGGTGAGTGGCGCTGGGCGTGGGCGGCCCAGCGGGCCGGGGCGCCTGCGCTTTGCTCCCGGCTTTGCGGGCGTCAGAGAGCGGTGTGCGGCGGCGGCGCGGGAGGCCTAGCGCTTGCCCCTCCCCCTCCCCCACCCCCAGCCCGGGCGCCGTCTGGGCGCCCCGAAAGGAGGGGGTCAGGCGGAGGAGGCAGCGGATGGAGCGAGAGGGGGCTTAGATCCCACAGGGCTGTTGGATGCGGCTCTCCCGCTGGCAGGTGTCGGCACTTTGGCTTCCCTCCGCGGGCGGTGACGACCACGTTCTCCTCCCTCTCAGCTGACCTGGGCCGGTCCAACGAACCTGAGCGCAGGTGGTGCACCTGCGCTGGGGCTCAGGTCCCAGCTGGCACGGGGCCTGTCCAGAGGCACGCAGAAGCCTGTCTCCTGAGCGCGCACGCACCCAGGGCCAGGCTCAGCCGCAGCCAAAGTGACAGAAGAAGAGGCATGTGTAGGGAGGCCCCCCTGCAACCGACTCCCCCCACCCACCCCGTACCCCGTGCAAGAGCACGGATTCCCAAGTAGAGCCCACTGGCAGGCCACTGAGGCCCGGAGCCACCTGCCATCAGCAGCGTAGTCCTGGGTGTCCCCGCAGCCCTCAGGAGCACCAGGGCCTGGGGCTTGATCGACCAGGCAGCTGCGCCTCGGCGAGAAGGCCTATCTGCTTTGGTTTGGAAATCTGGACAGTATCCCTGCGGCATTGCCCGCTATGGTAGCTTGGAACGGCAATCAGTAGGAAAACCACCTGGTTGCGTGGCATGCTGTGGCAGAGGGAAATGTGCTGAAGATGATGGGTTCTCCCTTTTTTTCCCCCAAAAACGGATGGGTACGACTCGAGTCACTGCCCAGACCACCCATACGTCCGCTTTGGACGGTCACGATGGCCGCTTAGAATATACCCGGTCCATGGAACACCTGGACCTGTAAGCCCACTTGACCGCAGTGCCTGCCTCAAGTGAGCGGAAATGATTTCCACGCAAGGGTCTCACCACCCAATAGGTAAGCAGTTTCGTTTTGCGTCCCGCGGCCCCAGAGCCGAGAGAAACGCTCGTTGGTCGGTACGGTCCCAAAAAGGAGGGCGAGAGGAGGAAGGGCAGGCTCCTTGCTCAGAGTCGTCGGGGTGCTCTGGGGCCCCTCTCGTCCCAGAAAAGAAACGCAGAGAAAGAGAGGTCATTGACAAGGGAGAGGGAAGACCCTGGGCCTGTCCTCTCCGGGAGACAGGCCTCTGCAGGCCTGGCCGGGAGCCCAGGCCGAAGCCCGCAGGCCACCGGTGGGAAAGGCCGGGGTTCCCCTGACCTGACGTAAGGTGGAGGTGACGGCGACGGGAGACAGCATGTCTGTGACCATTGCCGTGGGAGAGACCTGCAGGGCAACGCCGGCCGGCCCTAGCTAGGCCCCCGCTTGAGGAGGCCTCGGGGACTTTGGTTGGCGAGGAAACCCCCTCTTCAGACGGGTCTGGCAGCCTGGCCCAACCCAGACCCTTGGCCTGGGCCAGGTGAGCTATGGCATGGAGAGGGGGGCTCTCCCAGCAGCCCCAGAGCTGGCCCACCGGTCCCTTCCCCCACAGCCCCTTCTGCAAGGGGCCCTGCCCCTCCCCCTGCCTTAGAACTCAGCCCTCTGGCCCCCAGCAAGTGTCAGGAAGGAACTATTCCTATCCAACAGTGGCCCCTAGCGGTGGAAGTTTTGGCTCTGACTTTGGGCACCGGAGCCGCTCTCTGGTTCCTGGAGCTTCTTCTGTCTCTTGGCTTTTCACCAGACACACAGGAGGGAACAACTGTCCAGGACAGCATAGCAGAGCTTCTCTGCTAGCCCAGTCCCCACCCGGCAGGCTCCACCCACGTCGGCGACCCCTTCCGTCGCGTCCCCGTGGCCTCCTGCTGCGCCAATTCGGTGTATACATTTTGGAACCCCGCTTCCCCCGGCGCTGGAGGCTTTCCCGGCAGTGGACGCGCTCCCCGAAGTGCATCGGGTGGGTTTGGGCAGGATGCCTATTGGCCGCATCTGTCCCGGCACTGCCACTGGGGACAACTCCCGAGTGCAGAAAACGCCTCCCCTCCCCCCCCAATCCATCACAGCCGTCTTCCCGCTCCCGGGCTTGGGCACCTCCCGCCAGTGGCCACCGTCTCCAGAGCAACCAGGAGGGGCGGGGTCGGGGCGAGTCTGCCGGGGGCGGGGTGAGTGGCGCTGGGCGTGGGCGGCCCAGCGGGCCGGGGCGCCTGCGCTTTGCTCCCGGCTTTGCGGGCGTCAGAGAGCGGTGTGCGGCGGCGGCGCGGGAGGCCTAGCGCTTGCCCCTCCCCCTCCCCCACCCCCAGCCCGGGCGCCGTCTGGGCGCCCCGAAAGGAGGGGGTCAGGCGGAGGAGGCAGCGGATGGAGCGAGAGGGGGCTTAGATCCCACAGGGCTGTTGGATGCGGCTCTCCCGCTGGCAGGTGTCGGCACTTTGGCTTCCCTCCGCGGGCGGTGACGACCACGTTCTCCTCCCTCTCAGCTGACCTGGGCCGGTCCAACGAACCTGAGCGCAGGTGGTGCACCTGCGCTGGGGCTCAGGTCCCAGCTGGCACGGGGCCTGTCCAGAGGCACGCAGAAGCCTGTCTCCTGAGCGCGCACGCACCCAGGGCCAGGCTCAGCCGCAGCCAAAGTGACAGAAGAAGAGGCATGTGTAGGGAGGCCCCCCTGCAACCGACTCCCCCCACCCACCCCGTACCCCGTGCAAGAGCACGGATTCCCAAGTAGAGCCCACTGGCAGGCCACTGAGGCCCGGAGCCACCTGCCATCAGCAGCGTAGTCCTGGGTGTCCCCGCAGCCCTCAGGAGCACCAGGGCCTGGGGCTTGATCGACCAGGCAGCTGCGCCTCGGCGAGAAGGCCTATCTGCTTTGGTTTGGAAATCTGGACAGTATCCCTGCGGCATTGCCCGCTATGGTAGCTTGGAACGGCAATCAGTAGGAAAACCACCTGGTTGCGTGGCGTGCTGTGGCAGAGGGAAATGTGCTGAAGATGATGGGTTCTCCCTTTTTTTCCCCCAAAAACGGATGGGTACGACTCGAGTCACTGCCCAGACCACCCATACGTCCGCTTTGGACGGTCACGATGGCCGCTTAGAATATACCCGGTCCATGGAACACCTGGACCTGTAAGCCCACTTGACCGCAGTGCCTGCCTCAAGTGAGCGGAAATGATTTCCACGCAAGGGTCTCACCACCCAATAGGTAAGCAGTTTCGTTTTGCGTCCCGCGGCCCCAGAGCCGAGAGAAACGCTCGTTGGTCGGTACGGTCCCAAAAAGGAGGGCGAGAGGAGGAAGGGCAGGCTCCTTGCTCAGAGTCGTCGGGGTGCTCTGGGGCCCCTCTCGTCCCAGAAAAGAAACGCAGAGAAAGAGAGGTCATTGACAAGGGAGAGGGAAGACCCTGGGCCTGTCCTCTCCGGGAGACAGGCCTCTGCAGGCCTGGCCGGGAGCCCAGGCCGAAGCCCGCAGGCCACCGGTGGGAAAGGCCGGGGTTCCCCTGACCTGACGTAAGGTGGAGGTGACGGCGACGGGAGACAGCATGTCTGTGACCATTGCCGTGGGAGAGACCTGCAGGGCAACGCCGGCCGGCCCTAGCTAGGCCCCCGCTTGAGGAGGCCTCGGGGACTTTGGTTGGTGAGGAAACCCCCTCTTCAGACGGGTCTGGCAGCCTGGCCCAACCCAGACCCTTGGCCTGGGCCAGGTGAGCTATGGCATGGAGAGGGGGGCTCTCCCAGCAGCCCCAGAGCTGGCCCAC
This sequence comes from Dasypus novemcinctus, assembly GCF_030445035.2. Lineage (NCBI taxonomy): Eukaryota > Metazoa > Chordata > Mammalia > Cingulata > Dasypodidae > Dasypus > Dasypus novemcinctus. Next base: position 58,902 of record NW_026688213.1, read on the forward strand.
CGGTCCCTTCCCCCACAGCCCCTTCTGCAAGGGGCCCTGCCCCTCCCCCTGCCTTAGAACTCAGCCCTCTGGCCCCCAGCAAGTGTCAGGAAGGAACTATTCCTATCCAACAGTGGCCCCTAGCGGTGGAAGTTTTGGCTCTGACTTTGGGCACCGGAGCCGCTCTCTGGTTCCTGGAGCTTCTTCTGTCTCTTGGCTTTTCACCAGACACACAGGAGGGAACAACTGTCCAGGACAGCATAGCAGAGCTTCTCTGCTAGCCCAGTCCCCACCCGGCAGGCTCCACCCACGTCGGCCACCCCTTCCGTCGCGTCCCCGTGGCCTCCTGCTGCGCCAACTCGGTGTATACATTTTGGAACCCCGCTTCCCCCGGCGCTGGAGGCTTTCCCGGCAGTGGACGCGCTCCCCGAAGTGCATCGGGTGGGTTTGGGCAGGATGCCTATTGGCCGCATCTGTCCCGGCACTGCCACTGGGGACAACTCCCGAGTGCAGAAAACGCCTCCCCTCCCCCCCCAATCCATCACAGCCGTCTTCCCGCTCCCGGGCTTGGGCACCTCCCGCCAGTGGCCACCGTCTCCAGAGCAACCAGGAGGGGCGGGGTCGGGGCGAGTCTGCCGGGGGCGGGGTGAGTGGCGCTGGGCGTGGGCGGCCCAGCGGGCCGGGGCGCCTGCGCTTTGCTCCCGGCTTTGCGGGCGTCAGAGAGCGGTGTGCGGCGGCGGCGCGGGAGGCCTAGCGCTTGCCCCTCCCCCTCCCCCACCCCCAGCCCGGGCGCCGTCTGGGCGCCCCGAAAGGAGGGGGTCAGGCGGAGGAGGCAGCGGATGGAGCGAGAGGGGGCTTAGATCCCACAGGGCTGTTGGATGCGGCTCTCCCGCTGGCAGGTGTCGGCACTTTGGCTTTCCTCCGCGGGCGGTGACGACCACGTTCTCCTCCCTCTCAGCTGACCTGGGCCGGTCCAACGAACCTGAGCGCAGGTGGTGCACCTGCGCTGGGGCTCAGGTCCCAGCTGGCACGGGGCCTGTCCAGAGGCACGCAGAAGCCTGTCTCCTGAGCGCGCACGCACCCAGGGCCAGGCTCAGCCGCAGCCAAAGTGACAGAAGAAGAGGCATGTGTAGGGAGGCCCCCCTGCAACCGACTCCCCCCACCCACCCCGTACCCCGTGCAAGAGCACGGATTCCCAAGTAGAGCCCACTGGCAGGCCACTGAGGCCCGGAGCCACCTGCCATCAGCAGCGTAGTCCTGGGTGTCCCCGCAGCCCTCAGGAGCACCAGGGCCTGGGGCTTGATCGACCAGGCAGCTGCGCCTCGGCGAGAAGGCCTATCTGCTTTGGTTTGGAAATCTGGACAGTATCCCTGCGGCATTGCCCGCTATGGTAGCTTGGAACGGCAATCAGTAGGAAAACCACCTGGTTGCGTGGCGTGCTGTGGCAGAGGGAAATGTGCTGAAGATGATGGGTTCTCCCTTTTTTTCCCCCAAAAACGGATGGGTACGACTCGAGTCACTGCCCAGACCACCCATACGTCCGCTTTGGACGGTCACGATGGCCGCTTAGAATATACCCGGTCCATGGAACACCTGGACCTGTAAGCCCACTTGACCGCAGTGCCTGCCTCAAGTGAGCGGAAATGATTTCCACGCAAGGGTCTCACCACCCAATAGGTAAGCAGTTTCGTTTTGCGTCCCGCGGCCCCAGAGCCGAGAGAAACGCTCGTTGGTCGGTACGGTCCCAAAAAGGAGGGCGAGAGGAGGAAGGGCAGGCTCCTTGCTCAGAGTCGTCGGGGTGCTCTGGGGCCCCTCTCGTCCCAGAAAAGAAACGCAGAGAAAGAGAGGTCATTGACAAGGGAGAGGGAAGACCCTGGGCCTGTCCTCTCCGGGAGACAGGCCTCTGCAGGCCTGGCCGGGAGCCCAGGCCGAAGCCCGCAGGCCACCGGTGGGAAAGGCCGGGGTTCCCCTGACCTGACGTAAGGTGGAGGTGACGGCGACGGGAGACAGCATGTCTGTGACCATTGCCGTGGGAGAGACCTGCAGGGCAACGCCGGCCGGCCCTAGCTAGGCCCCCGCTTGAGGAGGCCTCGGGGACTTTGGTTGGCGAGGAAACCCCCTCTTCAGACGGGTCTGGCAGCCTGGCCCAACCCAGACCCTTGGCCTGGGCCAGGTGAGCTATGGCATGGAGAGGGGGGCTCTCCCAGCAGCCCCAGAGCTGGCCCACCGGTCCCTTCCCCCACAGCCCCTTCTGCAAGGGGCCCTGCCCCTCCCCCTGCCTTAGAACTCAGCCCTCTGGCCCCCAGCAAGTGTCAGGAAGGAACTATTCCTATCCAACAGTGGCCCCTAGCGGTGGAAGTTTTGGCTCTGACTTTGGGCACCGGAGCCGCTCTCTGGTTCCTGGAGCTTCTTCTGTCTCTTGGCTTTTCACCAGACACACAGGAGGGAACAACTGTCCAGGACAGCATAGCAGAGCTTCTCTGCTAGCCCAGTCCCCACCCGGCAGGCTCCACCCACGTCGGCGACCCCTTCCGTCGCGTCCCCGTGGCCTCCTGCTGCGCCAATTCGGTGTATACATTTTGGAACCCCGCTTCCCCCGGCGCTGGAGGCTTTCCCGGCAGTGGACGCGCTCCCCGAAGTGCATCGGGTGGGTTTGGGCAGGATGCCTATTGGCCGCATCTGTCCCGGCACTGCCACTGGGGACAACTCCCGAGTGCAGAAAACGCCTCCCCTCCCCCCCCAATCCATCACAGCCGTCTTCCCGCTCCCGGGCTTGGGCACCTCCCGCCAGTGGCCACCGTCTCCAGAGCAACCAGGAGGGGCGGGGTCGGGGCGAGTCTGCCGGGGGCGGGGTGAGTGGCGCTGGGCGTGGGCGGCCCAGCGGGCCGGGGCGCCTGCGCTTTGCTCCCGGCTTTGCGGGCGTCAGAGAGCGGTGTGCGGCGGCGGCGCGGGAGGCCTAGCGCTTGCCCCTCCCCCTCCCCCACCCCCAGCCCGGGCGCCGTCTGGGCGCCCCGAAAGGAGGGGGTCAGGCGGAGGAGGCAGCGGATGGAGCGAGAGGGGGCTTAGATCCCACAGGGCTGTTGGATGCGGCTCTCCCGCTGGCAGGTGTCGGCACTTTGGCTTCCCTCCGCGGGCGGTGACGACCACGTTCTCCTCCCTCTCAGCTGACCTGGGCCGGTCCAACGAACCTGAGCGCAGGTGGTGCACCTGCGCTGGGGCTCAGGTCCCAGCTGGCACGGGGCCTGTCCAGAGGCACGCAGAAGCCTGTCTCCTGAGCGCGCACGCACCCAGGGCCAGGCTCAGCCGCAGCCAAAGTGACAGAAGAAGAGGCATGTGTAGGGAGGCCCCCCTGCAACCGACTCCCCCCACCCACCCCGTACCCCGTGCAAGAGCACGGATTCCCAAGTAGAGCCCACTGGCAGGCCACTGAGGCCCGGAGCCACCTGCCATCAGCAGCGTAGTCCTGGGTGTCCCCGCAGCCCTCAGGAGCACCAGGGCCTGGGGCTTGATCGACCAGGCAGCTGCGCCTCGGCGAGAAGGCCTATCTGCTTTGGTTTGGAAATCTGGACAGTATCCCTGCGGCATTGCCCGCTATGGTAGCTTGGAACGGCAATCAGTAGGAAAACCACCTGGTTGCGTGGCGTGCTGTGGCAGAGGGAAATGTGCTGAAGATGATGGGTTCTCCCTTTTTTTCCCCCAAAAACGGATGGGTACGACTCGAGTCACTGCCCAGACCACCCATACGTCCGCTTTGGACGGTCACGATGGCCGCTTAGAATATACCCGGTCCATGGAACACCTGGACCTGTAAGCCCACTTGACCGCAGTGCCTGCCTCAAGTGAGCGGAAATGATTTCCACGCAAGGGTCTCACCACCCAATAGGTAAGCAGTTTCGTTTTGCGTCCCGCGGCCCCAGAGCCGAGAGAAACGCTCGTTGGTCGGTACGGTCCCAAAAAGGAGGGCGAGAGGAGGAAGGGCAGGCTCCTTGCTCAGAGTCGTCGGGGTGCTCTGGGGCCCCTCTCGTCCCAGAAAAGAAACGCAGAGAAAGAGAGGTCATTGACAAGGGAGAGGGAAGACCCTGGGCCTGTCCTCTCCGGGAGACAGGCCTCTGCAGGCCTGGCCGGGAGCCCAGGCCGAAGCCCGCAGGCCACCGGTGGGAAAGGCCGGGGTTCCCCTGACCTGACGTAAGGTGGAGGTGACGGCGACGGGAGACAGCATGTCTGTGACCATTGCCGTGGGAGAGACCTGCAGGGCAACGCCGGCCGGCCCTAGCTAGGCCCCCGCTTGAGGAGGCCTCGGGGACTTTGGTTGGTGAGGAAACCCCCTCTTCAGACGGGTCTGGCAGCCTGGCCCAACCCAGACCCTTGGCCTGGGCCAGGTGAGCTATGGCATGGAGAGGGGGGCTCTCCCAGCAGCCCCAGAGCTGGCCCACCGGTCCCTTCCCCCACAGCCCCTTCTGCAAGGGGCCCTGCCCCTCCCCCTGCCTTAGAACTCAGCCCTCTGGCCCCCAGCAAGTGTCAGGAAGGAACTATTCCTATCCAACAGTGGCCCCTAGCGGTGGAAGTTTTGGCTCTGACTTTGGGCACCGGAGCCGCTCTCTGGTTCCTGGAGCTTCTTCTGTCTCTTGGCTTTTCACCAGACACACAGGAGGGAACAACTGTCCAGGACAGCATAGCAGAGCTTCTCTGCTAGCCCAGTCCCCACCCGGCAGGCTCCACCCACGTCGGCCACCCCTTCCGTCGCGTCCCCGTGGCCTCCTGCTGCGCCAACTCGGTGTATACATTTTGGAACCCCGCTTCCCCCGGCGCTGGAGGCTTTCCCGGCAGTGGACGCGCTCCCCGAAGTGCATCGGGTGGGTTTGGGCAGGATGCCTATTGGCCGCATCTGTCCCGGCACTGCCACTGGGGACAACTCCCGAGTGCAGAAAACGCCTCCCCTCCCCCCCCAATCCATCACAGCCGTCTTCCCGCTCCCGGGCTTGGGCACCTCCCGCCAGTGGCCACCGTCTCCAGAGCAACCAGGAGGGGCGGGGTCGGGGCGAGTCTGCCGGGGGCGGGGTGAGTGGCGCTGGGCGTGGGCGGCCCAGCGGGCCGGGGCGCCTGCGCTTTGCTCCCGGCTTTGCGGGCGTCAGAGAGCGGTGTGCGGTGGCGGCGCGGGAGGCCTAGCGCTTGCCCCTCCCCCTCCCCCACCCCCAGCCCGGGCGCCGTCTGGGCGCCCCGAAAGGAGGGGGTCAGGCGGAGGAGGCAGCGGATGGAGCGAGAGGGGGCTTAGATCCCACAGGGCTGTTGGATGCGGCTCTCCCGCTGGCAGGTGTCGGCACTTTGGCTTTCCTCCGCGGGCGGTGACGACCACGTTCTCCTCCCTCTCAGCTGACCTGGGCCGGTCCAACGAACCTGAGCGCAGGTGGTGCACCTGCGCTGGGGCTCAGGTCCCAGCTGGCACGGGGCCTGTCCAGAGGCACGCAGAAGCCTGTCTCCTGAGCGCGCACGCACCCAGGGCCAGGCTCAGCCGCAGCCAAAGTGACAGAAGAAGAGGCATGTGTAGGGAGGCCCCCCTGCAACCGACTCCCCCCACCCACCCCGTACCCCGTGCAAGAGCACGGATTCCCAAGTAGAGCCCACTGGCAGGCCACTGAGGCCCGGAGCCACCTGCCATCAGCAGCGTAGTCCTGGGTGTCCCCGCAGCCCTCAGGAGCACCAGGGCCTGGGGCTTGATCGACCAGGCAGCTGCGCCTCGGCGAGAAGGCCTATCTGCTTTGGTTTGGAAATCTGGACAGTATCCCTGCGGCATTGCCCGCTATGGTAGCTTGGAACGGCAATCAGTAGGAAAACCACCTGGTTGCGTGGCGTGCTGTGGCAGAGGGAAATGTGCTGAAGATGATGGGTTCTCCCTTTTTTTCCCCCAAAAACGGATGGGTACGACTCGAGTCACTGCCCAGACCACCCATACGTCCGCTTTGGACGGTCACGATGGCCGCTTAGAATATACCCGGTCCATGGAACACCTGGACCTGTAAGCCCACTTGACCGCAGTGCCTGCCTCAAGTGAGCGGAAATGATTTCCACGCAAGGGTCTCACCACCCAATAGGTAAGCAGTTTCGTTTTGCGTCCCGCGGCCCCAGAGCCGAGAGAAACGCTCGTTGGTCGGTACGGTCCCAAAAAGGAGGGCGAGAGGAGGAAGGGCAGGCTCCTTGCTCAGAGTCGTCGGGGTGCTCTGGGGCCCCTCTCGTCCCAGAAAAGAAACGCAGAGAAAGAGAGGTCATTGACAAGGGAGAGGGAAGACCCTGGGCCTGTCCTCTCCGGGAGACAGGCCTCTGCAGGCCTGGCCGGGAGCCCAGGCCGAAGCCCGCAGGCCACCGGTGGGAAAGGCCGGGGTTCCCCTGACCTGACGTAAGGTGGAGGTGACGGCGACGGGAGACAGCATGTCTGTGACCATTGCCGTGGGAGAGACCTGCAGGGCAACGCCGGCCGGCCCTAGCTAGGCCCCCGCTTGAGGAGGCCTCGGGGACTTTGGTTGGCGAGGAAACCCCCTCTTCAGACGGGTCTGGCAGCCTGGCCCAACCCAGACCCTTGGCCTGGGCCAGGTGAGCTATGGCATGGAGAGGGGGGCTCTCCCAGCAGCCCCAGAGCTGGCCCACCGGTCCCTTCCCCCACAGCCCCTTCTGCAAGGGGCCCTGCCCCTCCCCCTGCCTTAGAACTCAGCCCTCTGGCCCCCAGCAAGTGTCAGGAAGGAACTATTCCTATCCAACAGTGGCCCCTAGCGGTGGAAGTTTTGGCTCTGACTTTGGGCACCGGAGCCGCTCTCTGGTTCCTGGAGCTTCTTCTGTCTCTTGGCTTTTCACCAGACACACAGGAGGGAACAACTGTCCAGGACAGCATAGCAGAGCTTCTCTGCTAGCCCAGTCCCCACCCGGCAGGCTCCACATACGTCGGCGACCGCTTCCGTCGCGTCCCCGTGGCCTCCTGCTGAGCCAATTCGGTGTATACATTTTGGAACCCCGCTTCCCCCTGCGCTGGAGGCTTTCCCGGCAGCGGACGCGCTCCCCGAAGTGCATCGGGTGGGTTTCCGCAGGATGCCTATTGGCCGCATCTGTCCCGGCACTGCCACTGGGGACAACTCCCGAGTGCAGAAAACGCCTCCCCTCCCCCCCCAATCCATCACAGCCGTCTTCCCGCTCCCGGGCTTGGGCACCTCCCGCCAGTGGCCACCGTCTCCAGAGCAACCAGGAGGGGCGGGGTCGGGGCGAGTCTGCCGGGGGCGGGGTGAGTGGCGCTGGGCGTGGGCGGCCCAGCGGGCCGGGGCGCCTGCGCTTTGCTCCCGGCTTTGCGGGCGTCAGAGAGCGGTGTGCGGCGGCGGCGCGGGAGGCCTAGCGCTTGCCCCTCCCCCTCCCCCACCCCCAGCCCGGGCGCCGTCTGGGCGCCCCGAAAGGAGGGGGTCAGGCGGAGGAGGCAGCGGATGGAGCGAGAGGGGGCTTAGATCCCACAGGGCTGTTGGATGCGGCTCTCCCGCTGGCAGGTGTCGGCACTTTGGCTTCCCTCCGCGGGCGGTGACGACCACGTTCTCCTCCCTCTCAGCTGACCTGGGCCGGTCCAACGAACCTGAGCGCAGGTGGTGCACCTGCGCTGGGGCTCAGGTCCCAGCTGGCACGGGGCCTGTCCAGAGGCACGCAGAAGCCTGTCTCCTGAGCGCGCACGCACCCAGGGCCAGGCTCAGCCGCAGCCAAAGTGACAGAAGAAGAGGCATGTGTAGGGAGGCCCCCCTTGCAACCGACTCCCCCCACCCACCCCGTACCCCGTGCAAGAGCACGGATTCCCAAGTAGAGCCCACTGGCAGGCCACTGAGGCCCGGAGCCACCTGCCATCAGCAGCGTAGTCCTGGGTGTCCCCGCAGCCCTCAGGAGCACCAGGGCCTGGGGCTTGATCGACCAGGCAGCTGCGCCTCGGCGAGAAGGCCTATCTGCTTTGGTTTGGAAATCTGGACAGTATCCCTGCGGCATTGCCCGCTATGGTAGCTTGGAACGGCAATCAGTAGGAAAACCACCTGGTTGCGTGGCGTGCTGTGGCAGAGGGAAATGTGCTGAAGATGATGGGTTCTCCCTTTTTTTCCCCCAAAAACGGATGGGTACGACTCGAGTCACTGCCCAGACCACCCATACGTCCGCTTTGGACGGTCACGATGGCCGCTTAGAATATACCCGGTCCATGGAACACCTGGACCTGTAAGCCCACTTGACCGCAGTGCCTGCCTCAAGTGAGCGGAAATGATTTCCACGCAAGGGTCTCACCACCCAATAGGTAAGCAGTTTCGTTTTGCGTCCCGCGGCCCCAGAGCCGAGAGAAACGCTCGTTGGTCGGTACGGTCCCAAAAAGGAGGGCGAGAGGAGGAAGGGCAGGCTCCTTGCTCAGAGTCGTCGGGGTGCTCTGGGGCCCCTCTCGTCCCAGAAAAGAAACGCAGAGAAAGAGAGGTCATTGACAAGGGAGAGGGAAGACCCTGGGCCTGTCCTCTCCGGGAGACAGGCCTCTGCAGGCCTGGCCGGGAGCCCAGGCCGAAGCCCGCAGGCCACCGGTGGGAAAGGCCGGGGTTCCCCTGACCTGACGTAAGGTGGAGGTGACGGCGACGGGAGACAGCATGTCTGTGACCATTGCCGTGGGAGAGACCTGCAGGGCAACGCCGGCCGGCCCTAGCTAGGCCCCCGCTTGAGGAGGCCTCGGGGACTTTGGTTGGCGAGGAAACCCCCTCTTCAGACGGGTCTGGCAGCCTGGCCCAACCCAGACCCTTGGCCTGGGCCAGGTGAGCTATGGCATGGAGAGGGGGGCTCTCCCAGCAGCCCCAGAGCTGGCCCACCGGTCCCTTCCCCCACAGCCCCTTCTGCAAGGGGCCCTGCCCCTCCCCCTGCCTTAGAACTCAGCCCTCTGGCCCCCAGCAAGTGTCAGGAAGGAACTATTCCTATCCAACAGTGGCCCCTAGCGGTGGAAGTTTTGGCTCTGACTTTGGGCACCGGAGCCGCTCTCTGGTTCCTGGAGCTTCTTCTGTCTCTTGGCTTTTCACCAGACACACAGGAGGGAACAACTGTCCAGGACAGCATAGCAGAGCTTCTCTGCTAGCCCAGTCCCCACCCGGCAGGCTCCACCCACGTCGGCCACCCCTTCCGTCGCGTCCCCGTGGCCTCCTGCTGCGCCAACTCGGTGTATACATTTTGGAACCCCGCTTCCCCCGGCGCTGGAGGCTTTCCCGGCAGTGGACGCGCTCCCCGAAGTGCATCGGGTGGGTTTGGGCAGGATGCCTATTGGCCGCATCTGTCCCGGCACTGCCACTGGGGACAACTCCCGAGTGCAGAAAACGCCTCCCCTCCCCCCCCAATCCATCACAGCCGTCTTCCCGCTCCCGGGCTTGGGCACCTCCCGCCAGTGGCCACCGTCTCCAGAGCAACCAGGAGGGGCGGGGTCGGGGCGAGTCTGCCGGGGGCGGGGTGAGTGGCGCTGGGCGTGGGCGGCCCAGCGGGCCGGGGCGCCTGCGCTTTGCTCCCGGCTTTGCGGGCGTCAGAGAGCGGTGTGCGGCGGCGGCGCGGGAGGCCTAGCGCTTGCCCCTCCCCCTCCCCCACCCCCAGCCCGGGCGCCGTCTGGGCGCCCCGAAAGGAGGGGCTCAGGCGGAGGAGGCAGCGGATGGAGCGAGAGGGGGCTTAGATCCCACAGGGCTGTTGGATGCGGCTCTCCCGCTGGCAGGTGTCGGCACTTTGGCTTCCCTCCGCGGGCGGTGACGACCACGTTCTCCTCCCTCTCAGCTGACCTGGGCCGGTCCAACGAACCTGAGCGCAGGTGGTGCACCTGCGCTGGGGCTCAGGTCCCAGCTGGCACGGGGCCTGTCCAGAGGCACGCAGAAGCCTGTCTCCTGAGCGCGCACGCACCCAGGGCCAGGCTCAGCCGCAGCCAAAGTGACAGAAGAAGAGGCATGTGTAGGGAGGCCCCCCTGCAACCGACTCCCCCCACCCACCCCGTACCCCGTGCAAGAGCACGGATTCCCAAGTAGAGCCCACTGGCAGGCCACTGAGGCCCGGAGCCACCTGCCATCAGCAGCGTAGTCCTGGGTGTCCCCGCAGCCCTCAGGAGCACCAGGGCCTGGGGCTTGATCGACCAGGCAGCTGCGCCTCGGCGAGAAGGCCTATCTGCTTTGGTTTGGAAATCTGGACAGTATCCCTGCGGCATTGCCCGCTATGGTAGCTTGGAACGGCAATCAGTAGGAAAACCACCTGGTTGCGTGGCGTGCTGTGGCAGAGGGAAATGTGCTGAAGATGATGGGTTCTCCCTTTTTTTCCCCCAAAAACGGATGGGTACGACTCGAGTCACTGCCCAGACCACCCATACGTCCGCTTTGGACGGTCACGATGGCCGCTTAGAATATACCCGGTCCATGGAACACCTGGACCTGTAAGCCCACTTGACCGCAGTGCCTGCCTCAAGTGAGCGGAAATGATTTCCACGCAAGGGTCTCACCACCCAATAGGTAAGCAGTTTCGTTTTGCGTCCCGCGGCCCCAGAGCCGAGAGAAACGCTCGTTGGTCGGTACGGTCCCAAAAAGGAGGGCGAGAGGAGGAAGGGCAGGCTCCTTGCTCAGAGTCGTCGGGGTGCTCTGGGGCCCCTCTCGTCCCAGAAAAGAAACGCAGAGAAAGAGAGGTCATTGACAAGGGAGAGGGAAGACCCTGGGCCTGTCCTCTCCGGGAGACAGGCCTCTGCAGGCCTGGCCGGGAGCCCAGGCCGAAGCCCGCAGGCCACCGGTGGGAAAGGCCGGGGTTCCCCTGACCTGACGTAAGGTGGAGGTGACGGCGACGGGAGACAGCATGTCTGTGACCATTGCCGTGGGAGAGACCTGCAGGGCAATGCCGGCCGGCCCTAGCTAGGCCCCCGCTTGAGGAGGCCTCGGGGACTTTGGTTGGCGAGGAAACCCCCTCTTCAGACGGGTCTGGCAGCCTGGCCCAACCCAGACCCTTGGCCTGGGCCAGGTGAGCTATGGCATGGAGAGGGGGGCTCTCCCAGCAGCCCCAGAGCTGGCCCACCGGTCCCTTCCCCCACAGCCCCTTCTGCAAGGGGCCCTGCCCCTCCCCCTGCCTTAGAACTCAGCCGTCTGGCCCCCAGCAAGTGTCAGGAAGGAACTATTCCTATCCAACAGTGGCCCCTAGCGGTGGAAATTTTGGCTCTGACTTTGGGCACCGGAGCCGCTCTCTGGTTCCTGGAGCTTCTTCTGTCTCTTGGCTTTTCACCAGACACACAGGAGGGAACAACTGTCCAGGACAGCATAGCAGAGCTTCTCTGCTAGCCCAGTCCCCACCCGGCAGGCTCCACCCACGTCGGCGACCCCTTCCGTCGTGTCCCCGTGGCCTCCTGCTGCGCCAACTCGGTGTATACATTTTGGAACCCCGCTTCCCCCGGCGCTGGAGGCTTTCCCGGCAGCGGACGCGCTCCCCGAAGTGCATCGGGTGGGTTTGGGCAGGATGCCTATTGGCCGCATCTGTCCCGGCACTGCCACTGGGGACAACTCCCGAGTGCAGAAAACGCCTCCCCTCCCCCCCCAATCCATCACAGCCGTCTTCCCGCTCCCGGGCTTGGGCACCTCCCGCCAGTGGCCACCGTCTCCAGAGCAACCAGGAGGGGCGGGGTCGGGGCGAGTCTGCCGGGGGCGGGGTGAGTGGCGCTGGGCGTGGGCGGCCCAGCGGGCCGGGGCGCCTGCGCTTTGCTCCCGGCTTTGCGGGCGTCAGAGAGCGGTGTGCGGCGGCGGCGCGGGAGGCCTAGCGCTTGCCCCTCCCCCTCCCCCACCCCCAGCCCGGGCGCCGTCTGGGCGCCCCGAAAGGAGGGGGTCAGGCGGAGGAGGCAGCGGATGGAGCGAGAGGGGGCTTAGATCCCACAGGGCTGTTGGATGCGGCTCTCCCGCTGGCAGGTGTCGGCACTTTGGCTTCCCTCCGCGGGCGGTGACGACCACGTTCTCCTCCCTCTCAGCTGACCTGGGCCGGTCCAACGAACCTGAGCGCAGGTGGTGCACCTGCGCTGGGGCTCAGGTCCCAGCTGGCACGGGGCCTGTCCAGAGGCACGCAGAAGCCTGTCTCCTGAGCGCGCACGCACCCAGGGCCAGGCTCAGCCGCAGCCAAAGTGACAGAAGAAGAGGCATGTGTAGGGAGGCCCCCCTGCAACCGACTCCCCCCACCCACCCCGTACCCCGTGCAAGAGCACGGATTCCCAAGTAGAGCCCACTGGCAGGCCACTGAGGCCCGGAGCCACCTGCCATCAGCAGCGTAGTCCTGGGTGTCCCCGCAGCCCTCAGGAGCACCAGGGCCTGGGGCTTGATCGACCAGGCAGCTGCGCCTCGGCGAGAAGGCCTATCTGCTTTGGTTTGGAAATCTGGACAGTATCCCTGCGGCATTGCCCGCTATGGTAGCTTGGAACGGCAATCAGTAGGAAAACCACCTGGTTGCGTGGCGTGCTGTGGCAGAGGGAAATGTGCTGAAGATGATGGGTTCTCCCTTTTTTTCCCCCAAAAACGGATGGGTACGACTCGAGTCACTGCCCAGACCACCCATACGTCCGCTTTGGACGGTCACGATGGCCGCTTAGAATATACCCGGTCCATGGAACACCTGGACCTGTAAGCCCACTTGACCGCAGTGCCTGCCTCAAGTGAGCGGAAATGATTTCCACGCAAGGGTCTCACCACCCAATAGGTAAGCAGTTTCGTTTTGCGTCCCGCGGCCCCAGAGCCGAGAGAAACGCTCGTTGGTCGGTACGGTCCCAAAAAGGAGGGCGAGAGGAGGAAGGGCAGGCTCCTTGCTCAGAGTCGTCGGGGTGCTCTGGGGCCCCTCTCGTCCCAGAAAAGAAACGCAGAGAAAGAGAGGTCATTGACAAGGGAGAGGGAAGACCCTGGGCCTGTCCTCTCCGGGAGACAGGCCTCTGCAGGCCTGGCCGGGAGCCCAGGCCGAAGCCCGCAGGCCACCGGTGGGAAAGGCCGGGGTTCCCCTGACCTGACGTAAGGTGGAGGTGACGGCGACGGGAGACAGCATGTCTGTGACCATTGCCGTGGGAGAGACCTGCAGGGCAACGCCGGCCGGCCCTAGCTAGGCCCCCGCTTGAGGAGGCCTCGGGGACTTTGGTTGGCGAGGAAACCCCCTCTTCAGACGGGTCTGGCAGCCTGGCCCAACCCAGACCCTTGGCCTGGGCCAGGTGAGCTATGGCATGGAGAGGGGGGCTCTCCCAGCAGCCCCAGAGCTGGCCCACCGGTCCCTTCCCCCACAGCCCCTTCTGCAAGGGGCCCTGCCCCTCCCCCTGCCTTAGAACTCAGCCCTCTGGCCCCCAGCAAGTGTCAGGAAGGAACTATTCCTATCCAACAGTGGCCCCTAGCGGTGGAAGTTTTGGCTCTGACTTTGGGCACCGGAGCCGCTCTCTGGTTCCTGGAGCTTCTTCTGTCTCTTGGCTTTTCACCAGACACACAGGAGGGAACAACTGTCCAGGACAGCATAGCAGAGCTTCTCTGCTAGCCCAGTCCCCACCCGGCAGGCTCCACCCACGTCGGCGACCCCTTCCGTCGCGTCCCCGTGGCCTCCTGCTGCGCCAATTCGGTGTATACATTTTGGAACCCCGCTTCCCCCGGCGCTGGAGGCTTTCCCGGCAGTGGACGCGCTCCCCGAAGTGCATCGGGTGGGTTTGGGCAGGATGCCTATTGGCCGCATCTGTCCCGGCACTGCCACTGGGGACAACTCCCGAGTGCAGAAAACGCCTCCCCTCCCCCCCCAATCCATCACAGCCGTCTTCCCGCTCCCGGGCTTGGGCACCTCCCGCCAGTGGCCACCGTCTCCAGAGCAACCAGGAGGGGCGGGGTCGGGGCGAGTCTGCCGGGGGCGGGGTGAGTGGCGCTGGGCGTGGGCGGCCCAGCGGGCCGGGGCGCCTGCGCTTTGCTCCCGGCTTTGCGGGCGTCAGAGAGCGGTGTGCGGCGGCGGCGCGGGAGGCCTAGCGCTTGCCCCTCCCCCTCCCCCACCCCCAGCCCGGGCGCCGTCTGGGCGCCCCGAAAGGAGGGGGTCAGGCGGAGGAGGCAGCGGATGGAGCGAGAGGGGGCTTAGATCCCACAGGGCTGTTGGATGCGGCTCTCCCGCTGGCAGGTGTCGGCACTTTGGCTTCCCTCCGCGGGCGGTGACGACCACGTTCTCCTCCCTCTCAGCTGACCTGGGCCGGTCCAACGAACCTGAGCGCAGGTGGTGCACCTGCGCTGGGGCTCAGGTCCCAGCTGGCACGGGGCCTGTCCAGAGGCACGCAGAAGCCTGTCTGCTGAGCGCGCACGCACCCAGGGCCAGGCTCAGCCGCAGCCAAAGTGACAGAAGAAGAGGCATGTGTAGGGAGGCCCCCCTGCAACCGACTCCCCCCACCCACCCCGTACCCCGTGCAAGAGCACGGATTCCCAAGTAGAGCCCACTGGCAGGCCACTGAGGCCCGGAGCCACCTGCCATCAGCAGCGTAGTCCTGGGTGTCCCCGCAGCCCTCAGGAGCACCAGGGCCTGGGGCTTGATCGACCAGGCAGCTGCGCCTCGGCGAGAAGGCCTATCTGCTTTGGTTTGGAAATCTGGACAGTATCCCTGCGGCATTGCCCGCTATGGTAGCTTGGAACGGCAATCAGTAGGAAAACCACCTGGTTGCGTGGCGTGCTGTGGCAGAGGGAAATGTGCTGAAGATGATGGGTTCTCCCTTTTTTTCCCCCAAAAACGGATGGGTACGACTCGAGTCACTGCCCAGACCACCCATACGTCCGCTTTGGACGGTCACGATGGCCGCTTAGAATATACCCGGTCCATGGAACACCTGGACCTGTAAGCCCACTTGACCGCAGTGCCTGCCTCAAGTGAGCGGAAATGATTTCCACGCAAGGGTCTCACCACCCAATAGGTAAGCAGTTTCGTTTTGCGTCCCGCGGCCCCAGAGCCGAGAGAAACGCTCGTTGGTCGGTACGGTCCCAAAAAGGAGGGCGAGAGGAGGAAGGGCAGGCTCCTTGCTCAGAGTCGTCGGGGTGCTCTGGGGCCCCTCTCGTCCCAGAAAAGAAACGCAGAGAAAGAGAGGTCAATGACAAGGGAGAGGGAAGACCCTGGGCCTGTCCTCTCCGGGAGACAGGCCTCTGCAGGCCTGGCCGGGAGCCCAGGCCGAAGCCCGCAGGCCACCGGTGGGAAAGGCCGGGGTTCCCCTGACCTGACGTAAGGTGGAGGTGACGGCGACGGGAGACAGCATGTCTGTGACCATTGCCGTGGGAGAGACCTGCAGGGCAACGCCGGCCGGCCCTAGCTAGGCCCCCGCTTGAGGAGGCCTCGGGGACTTTGGTTGGCGAGGAAACCCCCTCTTCAGACGGGTCTGGCAGCCTGGCCCAACCCAGACCCTTGGCCTGGGCCAGGTGAGCTATGGCATGGAGAGGGGGGCTCTCCCAGCAGCCCCAGAGCTGGCCCACCGGTCCCTTCCCCCACAGCCCCTTCTGCAAGGGGCCCTGCCCCTCCCCCTGCCTTAGAACTCAGCCCTCTGGCCCCCAGCAAGTGTCAGGAAGGAACTATTCCTATCCAACAGTGGCCCCTAGCGGTGGAAGTTTTGGCTCTGACTTTGGGCACCGGAGCCGCTCTCTGGTTCCTGGAGCTTCTTCTGTCTCTTGGCTTTTCACCAGACACACAGGAGGGAACAACTGTCCAGGACAGCATAGCAGAGCTTCTCTGCTAGCCCAGTCCCCACCCGGCAGGCTCCACCCACGTCGGCGACCCCTTCCGTCGCGTCCCCGTGGCCTCCTGCTGCGCCAATTCGGTGTATACATTTTGGAACCCCGCTTGCCCCGGCGCTGGAGGCTTTCCCGGCAGTGGACGCGCTCCCCGAAGTGCATCGGGTGGGTTTGGGCAGGATGCCTATTGGCCGCATCTGTCCCGGCACTGCCACTGGGGACAACTCCCGAGTGCAGAAAACGCCTCCCCTCCCCCCCCAATCCATCACAGCCGTCTTCCCGCTCCCGGGCTTGGGCACCTCCCGCCAGTGGCCACCGTCTCCAGAGCAACCAGGAGGGGCGGGGTCGGGGCGAGTCTGCCGGGGGCGGGGTGAGTGGCGCTGGGCGTGGGCGGCCCAGCGGGCCGGGGCGCCTGCGCTTTGCTCCCGGCTTTGCGGGCGTCAGAGAGCGGTGTGCGGCGGCGGCGCGGGAGGCCTAGCGCTTGCCCCTCCCCCTCCCCCACCCCCAGCCCGGGCGCCGTCTCGGCGCCCCGAAAGGAGGGGGTCAGGCGGAGGAGGCAGCGGATGGAGCGAGAGGGGGCTTAGATCCCACAGGGCTGTTGGATGCGGCTCTCCCGCTGGCAGGTGTCGGCACTTTGGCTTCCCTCCGCGGGCGGTGACGACCACGTTCTCCTCCCTCTCAGCTGACCTGGGCCGGTCCAACGAACCTGAGCGCAGGTGGTGCACCTGCGCTGGGGCTCAGGTCCCAGCTGGCACGGGGCCTGTCCAGAGGCACGCAGAAGCCTGTCTGCTGAGCGCGCACGCACCCAGGGCCAGGCTCAGCCGCAGCCAAAGTGACAGAAGAAGAGGCATGTGTAGGGAGGCCCCCCTGCAACCGACTCCCCCCACCCACCCCGTACCCCGTGCAAGAGCACGGATTCCCAAGTAGAGCCCACTGGCAGGCCACTGAGGCCCGGAGCCACCTGCCATCAGCAGCGTAGTCCTGGGTGTCCCCGCAGCCCTCAGGAGCACCAGGGCCTGGGGCTTGATCGACCAGGCAGCTGCGCCTCGGCGAGAAGGCCTATCTGCTTTGGTTTGGAAATCTGGACAGTATCCCTGCGGCATTGCCCGCTATGGTAGCTTGGAACGGCAATCAGTAGGAAAACCACCTGGTTGCGTGGCGTGCTGTGGCAGAGGGAAATGTGCTGAAGATGATGGGTTCTCCCTTTTTTTCCCCCAAAAACGGATGGGTACGACTCGAGTCACTGCCCAGACCACCCATACGTCCGCTTTGGACGGTCACGATGGCCGCTTAGAATATACCCGGTCCATGGAACACCTGGACCTGTAAGCCCACTTGACCGCAGTGCCTGCCTCAAGTGAGCGGAAATGATTTCCACGCAAGGGTCTCACCACCCAATAGGTAAGCAGTTTCGTTTTGCGTCCCGCGGCCCCAGAGCCGAGAGAAACGCTCGTTGGTCGGTACGGTCCCAAAAAGGAGGGCGAGAGGAGGAAGGGCAGGCTCCTTGCTCAGAGTCGTCGGGGTGCTCTGGGGCCCCTCTCGTCCCAGAAAAGAAACGCAGAGAAAGAGAGGTCATTGACAAGGGAGAGGGAAGACCCTGGGCCTGTCCTCTCCGGGAGACAGGCCTCTGCAGGCCTGGCCGGGAGCCCAGGCCGAAGCCCGCAGGCCACCGGTGGGAAAGGCCGGGGTTCCCCTGACCTGACGTAAGGTGGAGGTGACGGCGACGGGAGACAGCATGTCTGTGACCATTGCCGTGGGAGAGACCTGCAGGGCAACGCCGGCCGGCCCTAGCTAGGCCCCCGCTTGAGGAGGCCTCGGGGACTTTGGTTGGCGAGGAAACCCCCTCTTCAGACGGGTCTGGCAGCCTGGCCCAACCCAGACCCTTGGCCTGGGCCAGGTGAGCTATGGCATGGAGAGGGGGGCTCTCCCAGCAGCCCCAGAGCTGGCCCACCGGTCCCTTCCCCCACAGCCCCTTCTGCAAGGGGCCCTGCCCCTCCCCCTGCCTTAGAACTCAGCCCTCTGGCCCCCAGCAAGTGTCAGGAAGGAACTATTCCTATCCAACAGTGGCCCCTAGCGGTGGAAGTTTTGGCTCTGACTTTGGGCACCGGAGCCGCTCTCTGGTTCCTGGAGCTTCTTCTGTCTCTTGGCTTTTCACCAGACACACAGGAGGGAACAACTGTCCAGGACAGCATAGCAGAGCTTCTCTGCTAGCCCAGTCCCCACCCGGCAGGCTCCACCCACGTCGGCCACCCCTTCCGTCGCGTCCCCGTGGCCTCCTGCTGCGCCAACTCGGTGTATACATTTTGGAACCCCGCTTCCCCCGGCGCTGGAGGCTTTCCCGGCAGTGGACGCGCTCCCCGAAGTGCATCGGGTGGGTTTGGGCAGGATGCCTATTGGCCGCATCTGTCCCGGCACTGCCACTGGGGACAACTCCCGAGTGCAGAAAACGCCTCCCCTCCCCCCCCAATCCATCACAGCCGTCTTCCCGCTCCCGGGCTTGGGCACCTCCCGCCAGTGGCCACCGTCTCCAGAGCAACCAGGAGGGGCGGGGTCGGGGCGAGTCTGCCGGGGGCGGGGTGAGTGGCGCTGGGCGTGGGCGGCCCAGCGGGCCGGGGCGCCTGCGCTTTGCTCCCGGCTTTGCGGGCGTCAGAGAGCGGTGTGCGGCGGCGGCGCGGGAGGCCTAGCGCTTGCCCCTCCCCCTCCCCCACCCCCAGCCCGGGCGCCGTCTGGGCGCCCCGAAAGGAGGGGGTCAGGCGGAGGAGGCAGCGGATGGAGCGAGAGGGGGCTTAGATCCCACAGGGCTGTTGGATGCGGCTCTCCCGCTGGCAGGTGTCGGCACTTTGGCTTCCCTCCGCGGGCGGTGACGACCACGTTCTCCTCCCTCTCAGCTGACCTGGGCCGGTCCAACGAACCTGAGCGCAGGTGGTGCACCTGCGCTGGGGCTCAGGTCCCAGCTGGCACGGGGCCTGTCCAGAGGCACGCAGAAGCCTGTCTGCTGAGCGCGCACGCACCCAGGGCCAGGCTCAGCCGCAGCCAAAGTGACAGAAGAAGAGGCATGTGTAGGGAGGCCCCCCTGCAACCGACTCCCCCCACCCACCCCGTACCCCGTGCAAGAGCACGGATTCCCAAGTAGAGCCCACTGGCAGGCCACTGAGGCCCGGAGCCACCTGCCATCAGCAGCGTAGTCCTGGGTGTCCCCGCAGCCCTCAGGAGCACCAGGGCCTGGGGCTTGATCGACCAGGCAGCTGCGCCTCGGCGAGAAGGCCTATCTGCTTTGGTTTGGAAATCTGGACAGTATCCCTGCGGCATTGCCCGCTATGGTACCTTGGAACGGCAATCAGTAGGAAAACCACCTGGTTGCGTGGCGTGCTGTGGCAGAGGGAAATGTGCTGAAGATGATGGGTTCTCCCTTTTTTTCCCCCAAAAACGGATGGGTACGACTCGAGTCACTGCCCAGACCACCCATACGTCCGCTTTGGACGGTCACGATGGCCGCTTAGAATATACCCGGTCCATGGAACACCTGGACCTGTAAGCCCACTTGACCGCAGTGCCTGCCTCAAGTGAGCGGAAATGATTTCCACGCAAGGGTCTCACCACCCAATAGGTAAGCAGTTTCGTTTTGCGTCCCGCGGCCCCAGAGCCGAGAGAAACGCTCGTTGGTCGGTACGGTCCCAAAAAGGAGGGCGAGAGGAGGAAGGGCAGGCTCCTTGCTCAGAGTCGTCGGGGTGCTCTGGGGCCCCTCTCGTCCCAGAAAAGAAACGCAGAGAAAGAGAGGTCATTGACAAGGGAGAGGGAAGACCCTGGGCCTGTCCTCTCCGGGAGACAGGCCTCTGCAGGCCTGGCTGGGAGCCCAGGCCGAAGCCCGCAGGCCACCGGTGGGAAAGGCCGGGGTTCCCCTGACCTGACGTAAGGTGGAGGTGACGGCGACGGGAGACAGCATGTCTGTGACCATTGCCGTGGGAGAGACCTGCAGGGCAACGCCGGCCGGCCCTAGCTAGGCCCCCGCTTGAGGAGGCCTCGGGGACTTTGGTTGGCGAGGAAACCCCCTCTTCAGACGGGTCTGGCAGCCTGGCCCAACCCAGACCCTTGGCCTGGGCCAGGTGAGCTATGGCATGGAGAGGGGGGCTCTCCCAGCAGCCCCAGAGCTGGCCCACCGGTCCCTTCCCCCACAGCCCCTTCTGCAAGGGGCCCTGCCCCTCCCCCTGCCTTAGAACTCAGCCCTCTGGCCCCCAGCAAGTGTCAGGAAGGAACTATTCCTATCCAACAGTGGCCCCTAGCGGTGGAAGTTTTGGCTCTGACTTTGGGCACCGGAGCCGCTCTCTGGTTCCTGGAGCTTCTTCTGTCTCTTGGCTTTTCACCAGACACACAGGAGGGAACAACTGTCCAGGACAGCATAGCAGAGCTTCTCTCCTAGCCCAGTCCCCACCCGGCAGGCTCCACCCACGTCGGCGACCCCTTCCGTCGCGTCCCCGTGGCCTCCTGCTGCGCCAACTCGGTGTATACATTTTGGAACCCCGCTTCCCCCGGCGCTGGAGGCTTTCCCGGCAGTGGACGCGCTCCCTGAAGTGCATCGGGTGGGTTTGGGCAGGATGCCTATTGGCCGCATCTGTCCCGGCACTGCCACTGGGGACAACTCCCGAGTGCAGAAAACGCCTCCCCTCCCCCCCCAATCCATCACAGCCGTCTTCCCGCTCCCGGGCTTGGGCACCTCCCGCCAGTGGCCACCGTCTCCAGAGCAACCAGGAGGGGCGGGGTCGGGGCGAGTCTGCCGGGGGCGGGGTGAGTGGCGCTGGGCGTGGGCGGCCCAGCGGGCCGGGGCGCCTGCGCTTTGCTCCCGGCTTTGCGGGCGTCAGAGAGCGGTGTGCGGCGGCGGCGCGGGAGGCCTAGCGCTTGCCCCTCCCCCTCCCCCACCCCCAGCCCGGGCGCCGTCTGGGCGCCCCGAAAGGAGGGGGTCAGGCGGAGGAGGCAGCGGATGGAGCGAGAGGGGGCTTAGATCCCACAGGGCTGTTGGATGCGGCTCTCCCGCTGGCAGGTGTCGGCACTTTGGCTTCCCTCCGCGGGCGGTGACGACCACGTTCTCCTCCCTCTCAGCTGACCTGGGCCGGTCCAACGAACCTGAGCGCAGGTGGTGCACCTGCGCTGGGGCTCAGGTCCCAGCTGGCACGGGGCCTGTCCAGAGGCACGCAGAAGCCTGTCTCCTGAGCGCGCACGCACCCAGGGCCAGGCTCAGCCGCAGCCAAAGTGACAGAAGAAGAGGCATGTGTAGGGAGGCCCCCCTGCAACCGACTCCCCCCACCCACCCCGTACCCCGTGCAAGAGCACGGATTCCCAAGTAGAGCCCACTGGCAGGCCACTGAGGCCCGGAGCCACCTGCCATCAGCAGCGTAGTCCTGGGTGTCCCCGCAGCCCTCAGGAGCACCAGGGCCTGGGGCTTGATCGACCAGGCAGCTGCGCCTCGGCGAGAAGGCCTATCTGCTTTGGTTTGGAAATCTGGACAGTATCCCTGCGGCATTGCCCGCTATGGTAGCTTGGAACGGCAATCAGTAGGAAAACCACCTGGTTGCGTGGCGTGCTGTGGCAGAGGGAAATGTGCTGAAGATGATGGGTTCTCCCTTTTTTTCCCCCAAAAACGGATGGGTACGACTCGAGTCACTGCCCAGACCACCCATACGTCCGCTTTGGACGGTCACGATGGCCGCTTAGAATATACCCGGTCCATGGAACACCTGGACCTGTAAGCCCACTTGACCGCAGTGCCTGCCTCAAGTGAGCGGAAATGATTTCCACGCAAGGGTCTCACCACCCAATAGGTAAGCAGTTTCGTTTTGCGTCCCGCGGCCCCAGAGCCGAGAGAAACGCTCGTTGGTCGGTACGGTCCCAAAAAGGAGGGCGAGAGGAGGAAGGGCAGGCTCCTTGCTCAGAGTCGTCGGGGTGCTCTGGGGCCCCTCTCGTCCCAGAAAAGAAACGCAGAGAAAGAGAGGTCATTGACAAGGGAGAGGGAAGACCCTGGGCCTGTCCTCTCCGGGAGACAGGCCTCTGCAGGCCTGGCCGGGAGCCCAGGCCGAAGCCCGCAGGCCACCGGTGGGAAAGGCCGGGGTTCCCCTGACCTGACGTAAGGTGGAGGTGACGGCGACGGGAGACAGCATGTCTGTGACCATTGCCGTGGGAGAGACCTGCAGGGCAACGCCGGCCGGCCCTAGCTAGGCCCCCGCTTGAGGAGGCCTCGGGGACTTTGGTTGGCGAGGAAACCCCCTCTTCAGACGGGTCTGGCAGCCTGGCCCAACCCAGACCCTTGGCCTGGGCCAGGTGAGCTATGGCATGGAGAGGGGGGCTCTCCCAGCAGCCCCAGAGCTGGCCCACCGGTCCCTTCCCCCACAGCCCCTTCTGCAAGGGGCCCTGCCCCTCCCCCTGCCTTAGAACTCAGCCCTCTGGCCCCCAGCAAGTGTCAGGAAGGAACTATTCCTATCCAACAGTGGCCCCTAGCGGTGGAAGTTTTGGCTCTGACTTTGGGCACCGGAGCCGCTCTCTGGTTCCTGGAGCTTCTTCTGTCTCTTGGCTTTTCACCAGACACACAGGAGGGAACAACTGTCCAGGACAGCATAGCAGAGCTTCTCTGCTAGCCCAGTCCCCACCCGGCAGGCTCCACCCACGTCGGCGACCCCTTCCGTCGCGTCCCCGTGGCCTCCTGCTGCGCCAATTCGGTGTATACATTTTGGAACCCCGCTTCCCCCGGCGCTGGAGGCTTTCCCGGCAGTGGACGCGCTCCCCGAAGTGCATCGGGTGGGTTTGGGCAGGATGCCTATTGGCCGCATCTGTCCCGGCACTGCCACTGGGGACAACTCCCGAGTGCAGAAAACGCCTCCCCTCCCCCCCCAATCCATCACAGCCGTCTTCCCGCTCCCGGGCTTGGGCACCTCCCGCCAGTGGCCACCGTCTCCAGAGCAACCAGGAGGGGCGGGGTCGGGGCGAGTCTGCCGGGGGCGGGGTGAGTGGCGCTGGGCGTGGGCGGCCCAGCGGGCCGGGGCGCCTGCGCTTTGCTCCCGGCTTTGCGGGCGTCAGAGAGCGGTGTGCGGCGGCGGCGCGGGAGGCCTAGCGCTTGCCCCTCCCCCTCCCCCACCCCCAGCCCGGGCGCCGTCTCGGCGCCCCGAAAGGAGGGGGTCAGGCGGAGGAGGCAGCGGATGGAGCGAGAGGGGGCTTAGATCCCACAGGGCTGTTGGATGCGGCTCTCCCGCTGGCAGGTGTCGGCACTTTGGCTTCCCTCCGCGGGCGGTGACGACCACGTTCTCCTCCCTCTCAGCTGACCTGGGCCGGTCCAACGAACCTGAGCGCAGGTGGTGCACCTGCGCTGGGGCTCAGGTCCCAGCTGGCACGGGGCCTGTCCAGAGGCACGCAGAAGCCTGTCTGCTGAGCGCGCACGCACCCAGGGCCAGGCTCAGCCGCAGCCAAAGTGACAGAAGAAGAGGCATGTGTAGGGAGGCCCCCCTGCAACCGACTCCCCCCACCCACCCCGTACCCCGTGCAAGAGCACGGATTCCCAAGTAGAGCCCACTGGCAGGCCACTGAGGCCCGGAGCCACCTGCCATCAGCAGCGTAGTCCTGGGTGTCCCCGCAGCCCTCAGGAGCACCAGGGCCTGGGGCTTGATCGACCAGGCAGCTGCGCCTCGGCGAGAAGGCCTATCTGCTTTGGTTTGGAAATCTGGACAGTATCCCTGCGGCATTGCCCGCTATGGTAGCTTGGAACGGCAATCAGTAGGAAAACCACCTGGTTGCGTGGCGTGCTGTGGCAGAGGGAAATGTGCTGAAGATGATGGGTTCTCCCTTTTTTTCCCCCAAAAACGGATGGGTACGACTCGAGTCACTGCCCAGACCACCCATACGTCCGCTTTGGACGGTCACGATGGCCGCTTAGAATATACCCGGTCCATGGAACACCTGGACCTGTAAGCCCACTTGACCGCAGTGCCTGCCTCAAGTGAGCGGAAATGATTTCCACGCAAGGGTCTCACCACCCAATAGGTAAGCAGTTTCGTTTTGCGTCCCGCGGCCCCAGAGCCGAGAGAAACGCTCGTTGGTCGGTACGGTCCCAAAAAGGAGGGCGAGAGGAGGAAGGGCAGGCTCCTTGCTCAGAGTCGTCGGGGTGCTCTGGGGCCCCTCTCGTCCCAGAAAAGAAACGCAGAGAAAGAGAGGTCATTGACAAGGGAGAGGGAAGACCCTGGGCCTGTCCTCTCCGGGAGACAGGCCTCTGCAGGCCTGGCCGGGAGCCCAGGCCGAAGCCCGCAGGCCACCGGTGGGAAAGGCCGGGGTTCCCCTGACCTGACGTAAGGTGGAGGTGACGGCGACGGGAGACAGCATGTCTGTGACCATTGCCGTGGGAGAGACCTGCAGGGCAACGCCGGCCGGCCCTAGCTAGGCCCCCG
The DNA here is from genome assembly GCF_030445035.2 of Dasypus novemcinctus. Lineage (NCBI taxonomy): Eukaryota > Metazoa > Chordata > Mammalia > Cingulata > Dasypodidae > Dasypus > Dasypus novemcinctus. The sequence goes on from NW_026688213.1 coordinate 83,020, forward strand.
CTTGAGGAGGCCTCGGGGACTTTGGTTGGCGAGGAAACCCCCTCTTCAGACGGGTCTGGCAGCCTGGCCCAACCCAGACCCTTGGCCTGGGCCAGGTGAGCTATGGCATGGAGAGGGGGGCTCTCCCAGCAGCCCCAGAGCTGGCCCACCGGTCCCTTCCCCCACAGCCCCTTCTGCAAGGGGCCCTGCCCCTCCCCCTGCCTTAGAACTCAGCCCTCTGGCCCCCAGCAAGTGTCAGGAAGGAACTATTCCTATCCAACAGTGGCCCCTAGCGGTGGAAGTTTTGGCTCTGACTTTGGGCACCGGAGCCGCTCTCTGGTTCCTGGAGCTTCTTCTGTCTCTTGGCTTTTCACCAGACACACAGGAGGGAACAACTGTCCAGGACAGCATAGCAGAGCTTCTCTGCTAGCCCAGTCCCCACCCGGCAGGCTCCACCCACGTCGGCCACCCCTTCCGTCGCGTCCCCGTGGCCTCCTGCTGCGCCAACTCGGTGTATACATTTTGGAACCCCGCTTCCCCCGGCGCTGGAGGCTTTCCCGGCAGTGGACGCGCTCCCCGAAGTGCATCGGGTGGGTTTGGGCAGGATGCCTATTGGCCGCATCTGTCCCGGCACTGCCACTGGGGACAACTCCCGAGTGCAGAAAACGCCTCCCCTCCCCCCCCAATCCATCACAGCCGTCTTCCCGCTCCCGGGCTTGGGCACCTCCCGCCAGTGGCCACCGTCTCCAGAGCAACCAGGAGGGGCGGGGTCGGGGCGAGTCTGCCGGGGGCGGGGTGAGTGGCGCTGGGCGTGGGCGGCCCAGCGGGCCGGGGCGCCTGCGCTTTGCTCCCGGCTTTGCGGGCGTCAGAGAGCGGTGTGCGGCGGCGGCGCGGGAGGCCTAGCGCTTGCCCCTCCCCCTCCCCCACCCCCAGCCCGGGCGCCGTCTGGGCGCCCCGAAAGGAGGGGGTCAGGCGGAGGAGGCAGCGGATGGAGCGAGAGGGGGCTTAGATCCCACAGGGCTGTTGGATGCGGCTCTCCCGCTGGCAGGTGTCGGCACTTTGGCTTCCCTCCGCGGGCGGTGACGACCACGTTCTCCTCCCTCTCAGCTGACCTGGGCCGGTCCAACGAACCTGAGCGCAGGTGGTGCACCTGCGCTGGGGCTCAGGTCCCAGCTGGCACGGGGCCTGTCCAGAGGCACGCAGAAGCCTGTCTCCTGAGCGCGCACGCACCCAGGGCCAGGCTCAGCCGCAGCCAAAGTGACAGAAGAAGAGGCATGTGTAGGGAGGCCCCCCTGCAACCGACTCCCCCCACCCACCCCGTACCCCGTGCAAGAGCACGGATTCCCAAGTAGAGCCCACTGGCAGGCCACTGAGGCCCGGAGCCACCTGCCATCAGCAGCGTAGTCCTGGGTGTCCCCGCAGCCCTCAGGAGCACCAGGGCCTGGGGCTTGATCGACCAGGCAGCTGCGCCTCGGCGAGAAGGCCTATCTGCTTTGGTTTGGAAATCTGGACAGTATCCCTGCGGCATTGCCCGCTATGGTAGCTTGGAACGGCAATCAGTAGGAAAACCACCTGGTTGCGTGGCGTGCTGTGGCAGAGGGAAATGTGCTGAAGATGATGGGTTCTCCCTTTTCTTCCCCCAAAAACGGATGGGTACGACTCGAGTCACTGCCCAGACCACCCATACGTCCGCTTTGGACGGTCACGATGGCCGCTTAGAATATACCCGGTCCATGGAACACCTGGACCTGTAAGCCCACTTGACCGCAGTGCCTGCCTCAAGTGAGCGGAAATGATTTCCACGCAAGGGTCTCACCACCCAATAGGTAAGCAGTTTCGTTTTGCGTCCCGCGGCCCCAGAGCCGAGAGAAACGCTCGTTGGTCGGTACGGTCCCAAAAAGGAGGGCGAGAGGAGGAAGGGCAGGCTCCTTGCTCAGAGTCGTCGGGGTGCTCTGGGGCCCCTCTCGTCCCAGAAAAGAAACGCAGAGAAAGAGAGGTCATTGACAAGGGAGAGGGAAGACCCTGGGCCTGTCCTCTCCGGGAGACAGGCCTCTGCAGGCCTGGCCGGGAGCCCAGGCCGAAGCCCGCAGGCCACCGGTGGGAAAGGCCGGGGTTCCCCTGACCTGACGTAAGGTGGAGGTGACGGCGACGGGAGACAGCATGTCTGTGACCATTGCCGTGGGAGAGACCTGCAGGGCAACGCCGGCCGGCCCTAGCTAGGCCCCCGCTTGAGGAGGCCTCGGGGACTTTGGTTGGCGAGGAAACCCCCTCTTCAGACGGGTCTGGCAGCCTGGCCCAACCCAGACCCTTGGCCTGGGCCAGGTGAGCTATGGCATGGAGAGGGGGGCTCTCCCAGCAGCCCCAGAGCTGGCCCACCGGTCCCTTCCCCCACAGCCCCTTCTGCAAGGGGCCCTGCCCCTCCCCCTGCCTTAGAACTCAGCCCTCTGGCCCCCAGCAAGTGTCAGGAAGGAACTATTCCTATCCAACAGTGGCCCCTAGCGGTGGAAGTTTTGGCTCTGACTTTGGGCACCGGAGCCGCTCTCTGGTTCCTGGAGCTTCTTCTGTCTCTTGGCTTTTCACCAGACACACAGGAGGGAACAACTGTCCAGGACAGCATAGCAGAGCTTCTCTGCTAGCCCAGTCCCCACCCGGCAGGCTCCACCCACGTCGGCGACCCCTTCCGTCGCGTCCCCGTGGCCTCCTGCTGCGCCAATTCGGTGTATACATTTTGGAACCCCGCTTGCCCCGGCGCTGGAGGCTTTCCCGGCAGTGGACGCGCTCCCCGAAGTGCATCGGGTGGGTTTGGGCAGGATGCCTATTGGCCGCATCTGTCCCGGCACTGCCACTGGGGACAACTCCCGAGTGCAGAAAACGCCTCCCCTCCCCCCCCAATCCATCACAGCCGTCTTCCCGCTCCCGGGCTTGGGCACCTCCCGCCAGTGGCCACCGTCTCCAGAGCAACCAGGAGGGGCGGGGTCGGGGCGAGTCTGCCGGGGGCGGGGTGAGTGGCGCTGGGCGTGGGCGGCCCAGCGGGCCGGGGCGCCTGCGCTTTGCTCCCGGCTTTGCGGGCGTCAGAGAGCGGTGTGCGGCGGCGGCGCGGGAGGCCTAGCGCTTGCCCCTCCCCCTCCCCCACCCCCAGCCCGGGCGCCGTCTCGGCGCCCCGAAAGGAGGGGGTCAGGCGGAGGAGGCAGCGGATGGAGCGAGAGGGGGCTTAGATCCCACAGGGCTGTTGGATGCGGCTCTCCCGCTGGCAGGTGTCGGCACTTTGGCTTCCCTCCGCGGGCGGTGACGACCACGTTCTCCTCCCTCTCAGCTGACCTGGGCCGGTCCAACGAACCTGAGCGCAGGTGGTGCACCTGCGCTGGGGCTCAGGTCCCAGCTGGCACGGGGCCTGTCCAGAGGCACGCAGAAGCCTGTCTGCTGAGCGCGCACGCACCCAGGGCCAGGCTCAGCCGCAGCCAAAGTGACAGAAGAAGAGGCATGTGTAGGGAGGCCCCCCTGCAACCGACTCCCCCCACCCACCCCGTACCCCGTGCAAGAGCACGGATTCCCAAGTAGAGCCCACTGGCAGGCCACTGAGGCCCGGAGCCACCTGCCATCAGCAGCGTAGTCCTGGGTGTCCCCGCAGCCCTCAGGAGCACCAGGGCCTGGGGCTTGATCGACCAGGCAGCTGCGCCTCGGCGAGAAGGCCTATCTGCTTTGGTTTGGAAATCTGGACAGTATCCCTGCGGCATTGCCCGCTATGGTAGCTTGGAACGGCAATCAGTAGGAAAACCACCTGGTTGCGTGGCGTGCTGTGGCAGAGGGAAATGTGCTGAAGATGATGGGTTCTCCCTTTTTTTCCCCCAAAAACGGATGGGTACGACTCGAGTCACTGCCCAGACCACCCATACGTCCGCTTTGGACGGTCACGATGGCCGCTTAGAATATACCCGGTCCATGGAACACCTGGACCTGTAAGCCCACTTGACCGCAGTGCCTGCCTCAAGTGAGCGGAAATGATTTCCACGCAAGGGTCTCACCACCCAATAGGTAAGCAGTTTCGTTTTGCGTCCCGCGGCCCCAGAGCCGAGAGAAACGCTCGTTGGTCGGTACGGTCCCAAAAAGGAGGGCGAGAGGAGGAAGGGCAGGCTCCTTGCTCAGAGTCGTCGGGGTGCTCTGGGGCCCCTCTCGTCCCAGAAAAGAAACGCAGAGAAAGAGAGGTCATTGACAAGGGAGAGGGAAGACCCTGGGCCTGTCCTCTCCGGGAGACAGGCCTCTGCAGGCCTGGCCGGGAGCCCAGGCCGAAGCCCGCAGGCCACCGGTGGGAAAGGCCGGGGTTCCCCTGACCTGACGTAAGGTGGAGGTGACGGCGACGGGAGACAGCATGTCTGTGACCATTGCCGTGGGAGAGACCTGCAGGGCAACGCCGGCCGGCCCTAGCTAGGCCCCCGCTTGAGGAGGCCTCGGGGACTTTGGTTGGCGAGGAAACCCCCTCTTCAGACGGGTCTGGCAGCCTGGCCCAACCCAGACCCTTGGCCTGGGCCAGGTGAGCTATGGCATGGAGAGGGGGGCTCTCCCAGCAGCCCCAGAGCTGGCCCACCGGTCCCTTCCCCCACAGCCCCTTCTGCAAGGGGCCCTGCCCCTCCCCCTGCCTTAGAACTCAGCCCTCTGGCCCCCAGCAAGTGTCAGGAAGGAACTATTCCTATCCAACAGTGGCCCCTAGCGGTGGAAGTTTTGGCTCTGACTTTGGGCACCGGAGCCGCTCTCTGGTTCCTGGAGCTTCTTCTGTCTCTTGGCTTTTCACCAGACACACAGGAGGGAACAACTGTCCAGGACAGCATAGCAGAGCTTCTCTGCTAGCCCAGTCCCCACCCGGCAGGCTCCACCCACGTCGGCCACCCCTTCCGTCGCGTCCCCGTGGCCTCCTGCTGCGCCAACTCGGTGTATACATTTTGGAACCCCGCTTCCCCCGGCGCTGGAGGCTTTCCCGGCAGTGGACGCGCTCCCCGAAGTGCATCGGGTGGGTTTGGGCAGGATGCCTATTGGCCGCATCTGTCCCGGCACTGCCACTGGGGACAACTCCCGAGTGCAGAAAACGCCTCCCCTCCCCCCCCAATCCATCACAGCCGTCTTCCCGCTCCCGGGCTTGGGCACCTCCCGCCAGTGGCCACCGTCTCCAGAGCAACCAGGAGGGGCGGGGTCGGGGCGAGTCTGCCGGGGGCGGGGTGAGTGGCGCTGGGCGTGGGCGGCCCAGCGGGCCGGGGCGCCTGCGCTTTGCTCCCGGCTTTGCGGGCGTCAGAGAGCGGTGTGCGGCGGCGGCGCGGGAGGCCTAGCGCTTGCCCCTCCCCCTCCCCCACCCCCAGCCCGGGCGCCGTCTGGGCGCCCCGAAAGGAGGGGGTCAGGCGGAGGAGGCAGCGGATGGAGCGAGAGGGGGCTTAGATCCCACAGGGCTGTTGGATGCGGCTCTCCCGCTGGCAGGTGTCGGCACTTTGGCTTCCCTCCGCGGGCGGTGACGACCACGTTCTCCTCCCTCTCAGCTGACCTGGGCCGGTCCAACGAACCTGAGCGCAGGTGGTGCACCTGCGCTGGGGCTCAGGTCCCAGCTGGCACGGGGCCTGTCCAGAGGCACGCAGAAGCCTGTCTGCTGAGCGCGCACGCACCCAGGGCCAGGCTCAGCCGCAGCCAAAGTGACAGAAGAAGAGGCATGTGTAGGGAGGCCCCCCTGCAACCGACTCCCCCCACCCACCCCGTACCCCGTGCAAGAGCACGGATTCCCAAGTAGAGCCCACTGGCAGGCCACTGAGGCCCGGAGCCACCTGCCATCAGCAGCGTAGTCCTGGGTGTCCCCGCAGCCCTCAGGAGCACCAGGGCCTGGGGCTTGATCGACCAGGCAGCTGCGCCTCGGCGAGAAGGCCTATCTGCTTTGGTTTGGAAATCTGGACAGTATCCCTGCGGCATTGCCCGCTATGGTACCTTGGAACGGCAATCAGTAGGAAAACCACCTGGTTGCGTGGCGTGCTGTGGCAGAGGGAAATGTGCTGAAGATGATGGGTTCTCCCTTTTTTTCCCCCAAAAACGGATGGGTACGACTCGAGTCACTGCCCAGACCACCCATACGTCCGCTTTGGACGGTCACGATGGCCGCTTAGAATATACCCGGTCCATGGAACACCTGGACCTGTAAGCCCACTTGACCGCAGTGCCTGCCTCAAGTGAGCGGAAATGATTTCCACGCAAGGGTCTCACCACCCAATAGGTAAGCAGTTTCGTTTTGCGTCCCGCGGCCCCAGAGCCGAGAGAAACGCTCGTTGGTCGGTACGGTCCCAAAAAGGAGGGCGAGAGGAGGAAGGGCAGGCTCCTTGCTCAGAGTCGTCGGGGTGCTCTGGGGCCCCTCTCGTCCCAGAAAAGAAACGCAGAGAAAGAGAGGTCATTGACAAGGGAGAGGGAAGACCCTGGGCCTGTCCTCTCCGGGAGACAGGCCTCTGCAGGCCTGGCCGGGAGCCCAGGCCGAAGCCCGCAGGCCACCGGTGGGAAAGGCCGGGGTTCCCCTGACCTGACGTAAGGTGGAGGTGACGGCGACGGGAGACAGCATGTCTGTGACCATTGCCGTGGGAGAGACCTGCAGGGCAACGCCGGCCGGCCCTAGCTAGGCCCCCGCTTGAGGAGGCCTCGGGGACTTTGGTTGGCGAGGAAACCCCCTCTTCAGACGGGTCTGGCAGCCTGGCCCAACCCAGACCCTTGGCCTGGGCCAGGTGAGCTATGGCATGGAGAGGGGGGCTCTCCCAGCAGCCCCAGAGCTGGCCCACCGGTCCCTTCCCCCACAGCCCCTTCTGCAAGGGGCCCTGCCCCTCCCCCTGCCTTAGAACTCAGCCCTCTGGCCCCCAGCAAGTGTCAGGAAGGAACTATTCCTATCCAACAGTGGCCCCTAGCGGTGGAAGTTTTGGCTCTGACTTTGGGCACCGGAGCCGCTCTCTGGTTCCTGGAGCTTCTTCTGTCTCTTGGCTTTTCACCAGACACACAGGAGGGAACAACTGTCCAGGACAGCATAGCAGAGCTTCTCTCCTAGCCCAGTCCCCACCCGGCAGGCTCCACCCACGTCGGCGACCCCTTCCGTCGCGTCCCCGTGGCCTCCTGCTGCGCCAACTCGGTGTATACATTTTGGAACCCCGCTTCCCCCGGCGCTGGAGGCTTTCCCGGCAGTGGACGCGCTCCCTGAAGTGCATCGGGTGGGTTTGGGCAGGATGCCTATTGGCCGCATCTGTCCCGGCACTGCCACTGGGGACAACTCCCGAGTGCAGAAAACGCCTCCCCTCCCCCCCCAATCCATCACAGCCGTCTTCCCGCTCCCGGGCTTGGGCACCTCCCGCCAGTGGCCACCGTCTCCAGAGCAACCAGGAGGGGCGGGGTCGGGGCGAGTCTGCCGGGGGCGGGGTGAGTGGCGCTGGGCGTGGGCGGCCCAGCGGGCCGGGGCGCCTGCGCTTTGCTCCCGGCTTTGCGGGCGTCAGAGAGCGGTGTGCGGCGGCGGCGCGGGAGGCCTAGCGCTTGCCCCTCCCCCTCCCCCACCCCCAGCCCGGGCGCCGTCTGGGCGCCCCGAAAGGAGGGGGTCAGGCGGAGGAGGCAGCGGATGGAGCGAGAGGGGGCTTAGATCCCACAGGGCTGTTGGATGCGGCTCTCCCGCTGGCAGGTGTCGGCACTTTGGCTTCCCTCCGCGGGCGGTGACGACCACGTTCTCCTCCCTCTCAGCTGACCTGGGCCGGTCCAACGAACCTGAGCGCAGGTGGTGCACCTGCGCTGGGGCTCAGGTCCCAGCTGGCACGGGGCCTGTCCAGAGGCACGCAGAAGCCTGTCTCCTGAGCGCGCACGCACCCAGGGCCAGGCTCAGCCGCAGCCAAAGTGACAGAAGAAGAGGCATGTGTAGGGAGGCCCCCCTGCAACCGACTCCCCCCACCCACCCCGTACCCCGTGCAAGAGCACGGATTCCCAAGTAGAGCCCACTGGCAGGCCACTGAGGCCCGGAGCCACCTGCCATCAGCAGCGTAGTCCTGGGTGTCCCCGCAGCCCTCAGGAGCACCAGGGCCTGGGGCTTGATCGACCAGGCAGCTGCGCCTCGGCGAGAAGGCCTATCTGCTTTGGTTTGGAAATCTGGACAGTATCCCTGCGGCATTGCCCGCTATGGTAGCTTGGAACGGCAATCAGTAGGAAAACCACCTGGTTGCGTGGCGTGCTGTGGCAGAGGGAAATGTGCTGAAGATGATGGGTTCTCCCTTTTTTTCCCCCAAAAACGGATGGGTACGACTCGAGTCACTGCCCAGACCACCCATACGTCCGCTTTGGACGGTCACGATGGCCGCTTAGAATATACCCGGTCCATGGAACACCTGGACCTGTAAGCCCACTTGACCGCAGTGCCTGCCTCAAGTGAGCGGAAATGATTTCCATGCAAGGGTCTCACCACCCAATAGGTAAGCAGTTTCGTTTTGCGTCCCGCGGCCCCAGAGCCGAGAGAAACGCTCGTTGGTCGGTACGGTCCCAAAAAGGAGGGCGAGAGGAGGAAGGGCAGGCTCCTTGCTCAGAGTCGTCGGGGTGCTCTGGGGCCCCTCTCGTCCCAGAAAAGAAACGCAGAGAAAGAGAGGTCATTGACAAGGGAGAGGGAAGACCCTGGGCCTGTCCTCTCCGGGAGACAGGCCTCTGCAGGCCTGGCCGGGAGCCCAGGCCGAAGCCCGCAGGCCACCGGTGGGAAAGGCCGGGGTTCCCCTGACCTGACGTAAGGTGGAGGTGACGGCGACGGGAGACAGCATGTCTGTGACCATTGCCGTGGGAGAGACCTGCAGGGCAACGCCGGCCGGCCCTAGCTAGGCCCCCGCTTGAGGAGGCCTCGGGGACTTTGGTTGGCGAGGAAACCCCCTCTTCAGACGGGTCTGGCAGCCTGGCCCAACCCAGACCCTTGGCCTGGGCCAGGTGAGCTATGGCATGGAGAGGGGGGCTCTCCCAGCAGCCCCAGAGCTGGCCCACCGGTCCCTTCCCCCACAGCCCCTTCTGCAAGGGGCCCTGCCCCTCCCCCTGCCTTAGAACTCAGCCCTCTGGCCCCCAGCAAGTGTCAGGAAGGAACTATTCCTATCCAACAGTGGCCCCTAGCGGTGGAAGTTTTGGCTCTGACTTTGGGCACCGGAGCCGCTCTCTGGTTCCTGGAGCTTCTTCTGTCTCTTGGCTTTTCACCAGACACACAGGAGGGAACAACTGTCCAGGACAGCATAGCAGAGCTTCTCTGCTAGCCCAGTCCCCACCCGGCAGGCTCCACCCACGTCGGCCACCCCTTCCGTCGCGTCCCCGTGGCCTCCTGCTGCGCCAATTCGGTGTATACATTTTGGAACCCCGCTTGCCCCGGCGCTGGAGGCTTTCCCGGCAGTGGACGCGCTCCCCGAAGTGCATCGGGTGGGTTTGGGCAGGATGCCTATTGGCCGCATCTGTCCCGGCACTGCCACTGGGGACAACTCCCGAGTGCAGAAAACGCCTCCCCTCCCCCCCCAATCCATCACAGCCGTCTTCCCGCTCCCGGGCTTGGGCACCTCCCGCCAGTGGCCACCGTCTCCAGAGCAACCAGGAGGGGCGGGGTCGGGGCGAGTCTGCCGGGGGCGGGGTGAGTGGCGCTGGGCGTGGGCGGCCCAGCGGGCCGGGGCGCCTGCGCTTTGCTCCCGGCTTTGCGGGCGTCAGAGAGCGGTGTGCGGCGGCGGCGCGGGAGGCCTAGCGCTTGCCCCTCCCCCTCCCCCACCCCCAGCCCGGGCGCCGTCTCGGCGCCCCGAAAGGAGGGGGTCAGGCGGAGGAGGCAGCGGATGGAGCGAGAGGGGGCTTAGATCCCACAGGGCTGTTGGATGCGGCTCTCCCGCTGGCAGGTGTCGGCACTTTGGCTTCCCTCCGCGGGCGGTGACGACCACGTTCTCCTCCCTCTCAGCTGACCTGGGCCGGTCCAACGAACCTGAGCGCAGGTGGTGCACCTGCGCTGGGGCTCAGGTCCCAGCTGGCACGGGGCCTGTCCAGAGGCACGCAGAAGCCTGTCTGCTGAGCGCGCACGCACCCAGGGCCAGGCTCAGCCGCAGCCAAAGTGACAGAAGAAGAGGCATGTGTAGGGAGGCCCCCCTGCAACCGACTCCCCCCACCCACCCCGTACCCCGTGCAAGAGCACGGATTCCCAAGTAGAGCCCACTGGCAGGCCACTGAGGCCCGGAGCCACCTGCCATCAGCAGCGTAGTCCTGGGTGTCCCCGCAGCCCTCAGGAGCACCAGGGCCTGGGGCTTGATCGACCAGGCAGCTGCGCCTCGGCGAGAAGGCCTATCTGCTTTGGTTTGGAAATCTGGACAGTATCCCTGCGGCATTGCCCGCTATGGTAGCTTGGAACGGCAATCAGTAGGAAAACCACCTGGTTGCGTGGCGTGCTGTGGCAGAGGGAAATGTGCTGAAGATGATGGGTTCTCCCTTTTTTTCCCCCAAAAACGGATGGGTACGACTCGAGTCACTGCCCAGACCACCCATACGTCCGCTTTGGACGGTCACGATGGCCGCTTAGAATATACCCGGTCCATGGAACACCTGGACCTGTAAGCCCACTTGACCGCAGTGCCTGCCTCAAGTGAGCGGAAATGATTTCCACGCAAGGGTCTCACCACCCAATAGGTAAGCAGTTTCGTTTTGCGTCCCGCGGCCCCAGAGCCGAGAGAAACGCTCGTTGGTCGGTACGGTCCCAAAAAGGAGGGCGAGAGGAGGAAGGGCAGGCTCCTTGCTCAGAGTCGTCGGGGTGCTCTGGGGCCCCTCTCGTCCCAGAAAAGAAACGCAGAGAAAGAGAGGTCATTGACAAGGGAGAGGGAAGACCCTGGGCCTGTCCTCTCCGGGAGACAGGCCTCTGCAGGCCTGGCCGGGAGCCCAGGCCGAAGCCCGCAGGCCACCGGTGGGAAAGGCCGGGGTTCCCCTGACCTGACGTAAGGTGGAGGTGACGGCGACGGGAGACAGCATGTCTGTGACCATTGCCGTGGGAGAGACCTGCAGGGCAACGCCGGCCGGCCCTAGCTAGGCCCCCGCTTGAGGAGGCCTCGGGGACTTTGGTTGGCGAGGAAACCCCCTCTTCAGACGGGTCTGGCAGCCTGGCCCAACCCAGACCCTTGGCCTGGGCCAGGTGAGCTATGGCATGGAGAGGGGGGCTCTCCCAGCAGCCCCAGAGCTGGCCCACCGGTCCCTTCCCCCACAGCCCCTTCTGCAAGGGGCCCTGCCCCTCCCCCTGCCTTAGAACTCAGCCCTCTGGCCCCCAGCAAGTGTCAGGAAGGAACTATTCCTATCCAACAGTGGCCCCTAGCGGTGGAAGTTTTGGCTCTGACTTTGGGCACCGGAGCCGCTCTCTGGTTCCTGGAGCTTCTTCTGTCTCTTGGCTTTTCACCAGACACACAGGAGGGAACAACTGTCCAGGACAGCATAGCAGAGCTTCTCTGCTAGCCCAGTCCCCACCCGGCAGGCTCCACCCACGTCGGCCACCCCTTCCGTCGCGTCCCCGTGGCCTCCTGCTGCGCCAACTCGGTGTATACATTTTGGAACCCCGCTTCCCCCGGCGCTGGAGGCTTTCCCGGCAGTGGACGCGCTCCCCGAAGTGCATCGGGTGGGTTTGGGCAGGATGCCTATTGGCCGCATCTGTCCCGGCACTGCCACTGGGGACAACTCCCGAGTGCAGAAAACGCCTCCCCTCCCCCCCCAATCCATCACAGCCGTCTTCCCGCTCCCGGGCTTGGGCACCTCCCGCCAGTGGCCACCGTCTCCAGAGCAACCAGGAGGGGCGGGGTCGGGGCGAGTCTGCCGGGGGCGGGGTGAGTGGCGCTGGGCGTGGGCGGCCCAGCGGGCCGGGGCGCCTGCGCTTTGCTCCCGGCTTTGCGGGCGTCAGAGAGCGGTGTGCGGCGGCGGCGCGGGAGGCCTAGCGCTTGCCCCTCCCCCTCCCCCACCCCCAGCCCGGGCGCCGTCTGGGCGCCCCGAAAGGAGGGGGTCAGGCGGAGGAGGCAGCGGATGGAGCGAGAGGGGGCTTAGATCCCACAGGGCTGTTGGATGCGGCTCTCCCGCTGGCAGGTGTCGGCACTTTGGCTTCCCTCCGCGGGCGGTGACGACCACGTTCTCCTCCCTCTCAGCTGACCTGGGCCGGTCCAACGAACCTGAGCGCAGGTGGTGCACCTGCGCTGGGGCTCAGGTCCCAGCTGGCACGGGGCCTGTCCAGAGGCACGCAGAAGCCTGTCTGCTGAGCGCGCACGCACCCAGGGCCAGGCTCAGCCGCAGCCAAAGTGACAGAAGAAGAGGCATGTGTAGGGAGGCCCCCCTGCAACCGACTCCCCCCACCCACCCCGTACCCCGTGCAAGAGCACGGATTCCCAAGTAGAGCCCACTGGCAGGCCACTGAGGCCCGGAGCCACCTGCCATCAGCAGCGTAGTCCTGGGTGTCCCCGCAGCCCTCAGGAGCACCAGGGCCTGGGGCTTGATCGACCAGGCAGCTGCGCCTCGGCGAGAAGGCCTATCTGCTTTGGTTTGGAAATCTGGACAGTATCCCTGCGGCATTGCCCGCTATGGTACCTTGGAACGGCAATCAGTAGGAAAACCACCTGGTTGCGTGGCGTGCTGTGGCAGAGGGAAATGTGCTGAAGATGATGGGTTCTCCCTTTTTTTCCCCCAAAAACGGATGGGTACGACTCGAGTCACTGCCCAGACCACCCATACGTCCGCTTTGGACGGTCACGATGGCCGCTTAGAATATACCCGGTCCATGGAACACCTGGACCTGTAAGCCCACTTGACCGCAGTGCCTGCCTCAAGTGAGCGGAAATGATTTCCACGCAAGGGTCTCACCACCCAATAGGTAAGCAGTTTCGTTTTGCGTCCCGCGGCCCCAGAGCCGAGAGAAACGCTCGTTGGTCGGTACGGTCCCAAAAAGGAGGGCGAGAGGAGGAAGGGCAGGCTCCTTGCTCAGAGTCGTCGGGGTGCTCTGGGGCCCCTCTCGTCCCAGAAAAGAAACGCAGAGAAAGAGAGGTCATTGACAAGGGAGAGGGAAGACCCTGGGCCTGTCCTCTCCGGGAGACAGGCCTCTGCAGGCCTGGCTGGGAGCCCAGGCCGAAGCCCGCAGGCCACCGGTGGGAAAGGCCGGGGTTCCCCTGACCTGACGTAAGGTGGAGGTGACGGCGACGGGAGACAGCATGTCTGTGACCATTGCCGTGGGAGAGACCTGCAGGGCAACGCCGGCCGGCCCTAGCTAGGCCCCCGCTTGAGGAGGCCTCGGGGACTTTGGTTGGCGAGGAAACCCCCTCTTCAGACGGGTCTGGCAGCCTGGCCCAACCCAGACCCTTGGCCTGGGCCAGGTGAGCTATGGCATGGAGAGGGGGGCTCTCCCAGCAGCCCCAGAGCTGGCCCACCGGTCCCTTCCCCCACAGCCCCTTCTGCAAGGGGCCCTGCCCCTCCCCCTGCCTTAGAACTCAGCCCTCTGGCCCCCAGCAAGTGTCAGGAAGGAACTATTCCTATCCAACAGTGGCCCCTAGCGGTGGAAGTTTTGGCTCTGACTTTGGGCACCGGAGCCGCTCTCTGGTTCCTGGAGCTTCTTCTGTCTCTTGGCTTTTCACCAGACACACAGGAGGGAACAACTGTCCAGGACAGCATAGCAGAGCTTCTCTGCTAGCCCAGTCCCCACCCGGCAGGCTCCACCCACGTCGGCCACCCCTTCCGTCGCGTCCCCGTGGCCTCCTGCTGCGCCAACTCGGTGTATACATTTTGGAACCCCGCTTCCCCCGGCGCTGGAGGCTTTCCCGGCAGTGGACGCGCTCCCCGAAGTGCATCGGGTGGGTTTGGGCAGGATGCCTATTGGCCGCATCTGTCCCGGCACTGCCACTGGGGACAACTCCCGAGTGCAGAAAACGCCTCCCCTCCCCCCCCAATCCATCACAGCCGTCTTCCCGCTCCCGGGCTTGGGCACCTCCCGCCAGTGGCCACCGTCTCCAGAGCAACCAGGAGGGGCGGGGTCGGGGCGAGTCTGCCGGGGGCGGGGTGAGTGGCGCTGGGCGTGGGCGGCCCAGCGGGCCGGGGCGCCTGCGCTTTGCTCCCGGCTTTGCGGGCGTCAGAGAGCGGTGTGCGGCGGCGGCGCGGGAGGCCTAGCGCTTGCCCCTCCCCCTCCCCCACCCCCAGCCCGGGCGCCGTCTGGGCGCCCCGAAAGGAGGGGGTCAGGCGGAGGAGGCAGCGGATGGAGCGAGAGGGGGCTTAGATCCCACAGGGCTGTTGGATGCGGCTCTCCCGCTGGCAGGTGTCGGCACTTTGGCTTCCCTCCGCGGGCGGTGACGACCACGTTCTCCTCCCTCTCAGCTGACCTGGGCCGGTCCAACGAACCTGAGCGCAGGTGGTGCACCTGCGCTGGGGCTCAGGTCCCAGCTGGCACGGGGCCTGTCCAGAGGCACGCAGAAGCCTGTCTCCTGAGCGCGCACGCACCCAGGGCCAGGCTCAGCCGCAGCCAAAGTGACAGAAGAAGAGGCATGTGTAGGGAGGCCCCCCTGCAACCGACTCCCCCCACCCACCCCGTACCCCGTGCAAGAGCACGGATTCCCAAGTAGAGCCCACTGGCAGGCCACTGAGGCCCGGAGCCACCTGCCATCAGCAGCGTAGTCCTGGGTGTCCCCGCAGCCCTCAGGAGCACCAGGGCCTGGGGCTTGATCGACCAGGCAGCTGCGCCTCGGCGAGAAGGCCTATCTGCTTTGGTTTGGAAATCTGGACAGTATCCCTGCGGCATTGCCCGCTATGGTAGCTTGGAACGGCAATCAGTAGGAAAACCACCTGGTTGCGTGGCGTGCTGTGGCAGAGGGAAATGTGCTGAAGATGATGGGTTCTCCCTTTTTTTCCCCCAAAAACGGATGGGTACGACTCGAGTCACTGCCCAGACCACCCATACGTCCGCTTTGGACGGTCACGATGGCCGCTTAGAATATACCCGGTCCATGGAACACCTGGACCTGTAAGCCCACTTGACCGCAGTGCCTGCCTCAAGTGAGCGGAAATGATTTCCACGCAAGGGTCTCACCACCCAATAGGTAAGCAGTTTCGTTTTGCGTCCCGCGGCCCCAGAGCCGAGAGAAACGCTCGTTGGTCGGTACGGTCCCAAAAAGGAGGGCGAGAGGAGGAAGGGCAGGCTCCTTGCTCAGAGTCGTCGGGGTGCTCTGGGGCCCCTCTCGTCCCAGAAAAGAAACGCAGAGAAAGAGAGGTCATTGACAAGGGAGAGGGAAGACCCTGGGCCTGTCCTCTCCGGGAGACAGGCCTCTGCAGGCCTGGCCGGGAGCCCAGGCCGAAGCCCGCAGGCCACCGGTCGGAAAGGCCGGGGTTCCCCTGACCTGACGTAAGGTGGAGGTGACGGCGACGGGAGACAGCATGTCTGTGACCATTGCCGTGGGAGAGACCTGCAGGGCAACGCCGGCCGGCCCTAGCTAGGCCCCCGCTTGAGGAGGCCTCGGGGACTTTGGTTGGCGAGGAAACCCCCTCTTCAGACGGGTCTGGCAGCCTGGCCCAACCCAGACCCTTGGCCTGGGCCAGGTGAGCTATGGCATGGAGAGGGGGGCTCTCCCAGCAGCCCCAGAGCTGGCCCACCGGTCCCTTCCCCCACAGCCCCTTCTGCAAGGGGCCCTGCCCCTCCCCCTGCCTTAGAACTCAGCCCTCTGGCCCCCAGCAAGTGTCAGGAAGGAACTATTCCTATCCAACAGTGGCCCCTAGCGGTGGAAGTTTTGGCTCTGACTTTGGGCACCGGAGCCGCTCTCTGGTTCCTGGAGCTTCTTCTGTCTCTTGGCTTTTCACCAGACACACAGGAGGGAACAACTGTCCAGGACAGCATAGCAGAGCTTCTCTGCTAGCCCAGTCCCCACCCGGCAGGCTCCACCCACGTCGGCCACCCCTTCCGTCGCGTCCCCGTGGCCTCCTGCTGCGCCAATTCGGTGTATACATTTTGGAACCCCGCTTCCCCCGGCGCTGGAGGCTTTCCCGGCAGTGGACGCGCTCCCCGAAGTGCATCGGGTGGGTTTGGGCAGGATGCCTATTGGCCGCATCTGTCCCGGCACTGCCACTGGGGACAACTCCCGAGTGCAGAAAACGCCTCCCCTCCCCCCCCAATCCATCACAGCCGTCTTCCCGCTCCCGGGCTTGGGCACCTCCCGCCAGTGGCCACCGTCTCCAGAGCAACCAGGAGGGGCGGGGTCGGGGCGAGTCTGCCGGGGGCGGGGTGAGTGGCGCTGGGCGTGGGCGGCCCAGCGGGCCGGGGCGCCTGCGCTTTGCTCCCGGCTTTGCGGGCGTCAGAGAGCGGTGTGCGGCGGCGGCGCGGGAGGCCTAGCGCTTGCCCCTCCCCCTCCCCCACCCCCAGCCCGGGCGCCGTCTCGGCGCCCCGAAAGGAGGGGGTCAGGCGGAGGAGGCAGCGGATGGAGCGAGAGGGGGCTTAGATCCCACAGGGCTGTTGGATGCGGCTCTCCCGCTGGCAGGTGTCGGCACTTTGGCTTCCCTCCGCGGGCGGTGACGACCACGTTCTCCTCCCTCTCAGCTGACCTGGGCCGGTCCAACGAACCTGAGCGCAGGTGGTGCACCTGCGCTGGGGCTCAGGTCCCAGCTGGCACGGGGCCTGTCCAGAGGCACGCAGAAGCCTGTCTCCTGAGCGCGCACGCACCCAGGGCCAGGCTCAGCCGCAGCCAAAGTGACAGAAGAAGAGGCATGTGTAGGGAGGCCCCCCTGCAACCGACTCCCCCCACCCACCCCGTACCCCGTGCAAGAGCACGGATTCCCAAGTAGAGCCCACTGGCAGGCCACTGAGGCCCGGAGCCACCTGCCATCAGCAGCGTAGTCCTGGGTGTCCCCGCAGCCCTCAGGAGCACCAGGGCCTGGGGCTTGATCGACCAGGCAGCTGCGCCTCGGCGAGAAGGCCTATCTGCTTTGGTTTGGAAATCTGGACAGTATCCCTGCGGCATTGCCCGCTATGGTAGCTTGGAACGGCAATCAGTAGGAAAACCACCTGGTTGCGTGGCGTGCTGTGGCAGAGGGAAATGTGCTGAAGATGATGGGTTCTCCCTTTTTTTCCCCCAAAAACGGATGGGTACGACTCGAGTCACTGCCCAGACCACCCATACGTCCGCTTTGGACGGTCACGATGGCCGCTTAGAATATACCCGGTCCATGGAACACCTGGACCTGTAAGCCCACTTGACCGCAGTGCCTGCCTCAAGTGAGCGGAAATGATTTCCACGCAAGGGTCTCACCACCCAATAGGTAAGCAGTTTCGTTTTGCGTCCCGCGGCCCCAGAGCCGAGAGAAACGCTCGTTGGTCGGTACGGTCCCAAAAAGGAGGGCGAGAGGAGGAAGGGCAGGCTCCTTGCTCAGAGTCGTCGGGGTGCTCTGGGGCCCCTCTCGTCCCAGAAAAGAAACGCAGAGAAAGAGAGGTCATTGACAAGGGAGAGGGAAGACCCTGGGCCTGTCCTCTCCGGGAGACAGGCCTCTGCAGGCCTGGCCGGGAGCCCAGGCCGAAGCCCGCAGGCCACCGGTGGGAAAGGCCGGGGTTCCCCTGACCTGACGTAAGGTGGAGGTGACGGCGACGGGAGACAGCATGTCTGTGACCATTGCCGTGGGAGAGACCTGCAGGGCAACGCCGGCCGGCCCTAGCTAGGCCCCCGCTTGAGGAGGCCTCGGGGACTTTGGTTGGCGAGGAAACCCCCTCTTCA
This sequence comes from Dasypus novemcinctus, assembly GCF_030445035.2. NCBI lineage: Eukaryota > Metazoa > Chordata > Mammalia > Cingulata > Dasypodidae > Dasypus > Dasypus novemcinctus. The sequence goes on from NW_026688213.1 coordinate 100,716, forward strand.
GACGGGTCTGGCAGCCTGGCCCAACCCAGACCCTTGGCCTGGGCCAGGTGAGCTATGGCATGGAGAGGGGGGCTCTCCCAGCAGCCCCAGAGCTGGCCCACCGGTCCCTTCCCCCACAGCCCCTTCTGCAAGGGGCCCTGCCCCTCCCCCTGCCTTAGAACTCAGCCCTCTGGCCCCCAGCAAGTGTCAGGAAGGAACTATTCCTATCCAACAGTGGCCCCTAGCGGTGGAAGTTTTGGCTCTGACTTTGGGCACCGGAGCCGCTCTCTGGTTCCTGGAGCTTCTTCTGTCTCTTGGCTTTTCACCAGACACACAGGAGGGAACAACTGTCCAGGACAGCATAGCAGAGCTTCTCTGCTAGCCCAGTCCCCACCCGGCAGGCTCCACCCACGTCGGCGACCCCTTCCGTCGCGTCCCCGTGGCCTCCTGCTGCGCCAACTCGGTGTATACATTTTGGAACCCCGCTTCCCCCGGCGCTGGAGGCTTTCCCGGCAGTGGACGCGCTCCCCGAAGTGCATCGGGTGGGTTTGGGCAGGATGCCTATTGGCCGCATCTGTCCCGGCACTGCCACTGGGGACAACTCCCGAGTGCAGAAAACGCCTCCCCTCCCCCCCCAATCCATCACAGCCGTCTTCCCGCTCCCGGGCTTGGGCACCTCCCGCCAGTGGCCACCGTCTCCAGAGCAACCAGGAGGGGCGGGGTCGGGGCGAGTCTGCCGGGGGCGGGGTGAGTGGCGCTGGGCGTGGGCGGCCCAGCGGGCCGGGGCGCCTGCGCTTTGCTCCCGGCTTTGCGGGCGTCAGAGAGCGGTGTGCGGCGGCGGCGCGGGAGGCCTAGCGCTTGCCCCTCCCCCTCCCCCACCCCCAGCCCGGGCGCCGTCTGGGCGCCCCGAAAGGAGGGGGTCAGGCGGAGGAGGCAGCGGATGGAGCGAGAGGGGGCTTAGATCCCACAGGGCTGTTGGATGCGGCTCTCCCGCTGGCAGGTGTCGGCACTTTGGCTTCCCTCCGCGGGCGGTGACGACCACGTTCTCCTCCCTCTCAGCTGACCTGGGCCGGTCCAACGAACCTGAGCGCAGGTGGTGCACCTGCGCTGGGGCTCAGGTCCCAGCTGGCACGGGGCCTGTCCAGAGGCACGCAGAAGCCTGTCTCCTGAGCGCGCACGCACCCAGGGCCAGGCTCAGCCGCAGCCAAAGTGACAGAAGAAGAGGCATGTGTAGGGAGGCCCCCCTGCAACCGACTCCCCCCACCCACCCCGTACCCCGTGCAAGAGCACGGATTCCCAAGTAGAGCCCACTGGCAGGCCACTGAGGCCCGGAGCCACCTGCCATCAGCAGCGTAGTCCTGGGTGTCCCCGCAGCCCTCAGGAGCACCAGGGCCTGGGGCTTGATCGACCAGGCAGCTGCGCCTCGGCGAGAAGGCCTATCTGCTTTGGTTTGGAAATCTGGACAGTATCCCTGCGGCATTGCCCGCTATGGTACCTTGGAACGGCAATCAGTAGGAAAACCACCTGGTTGCGTGGCGTGCTGTGGCAGAGGGAAATGTGCTGAAGATGATGGGTTCTCCCTTTTTTTCCCCCAAAAACGGATGGGTACGACTCGAGTCACTGCCCAGACCACCCATACGTCCGCTTTGGACGGTCACGATGGCCGCTTAGAATATACCCGGTCCATGGAACACCTGGACCTGTAAGCCCACTTGACCGCAGTGCCTGCCTCAAGTGAGCGGAAATGATTTCCACGCAAGGGTCTCACCACCCAATAGGTAAGCAGTTTCGTTTTGCGTCCCGCGGCCCCAGAGCCGAGAGAAACGCTCGTTGGTCGGTACGGTCCCAAAAAGGAGGGCGAGAGGAGGAAGGGCAGGCTCCTTGCTCAGAGTCGTCGGGGTGCTCTGGGGCCCCTCTCGTCCCAGAAAAGAAACGCAGAGAAAGAGAGGTCATTGACAAGGGAGAGGGAAGACCCTGGGCCTGTCCTCTCCGGGAGACAGGCCTCTGCAGGCCTGGCTGGGAGCCCAGGCCGAAGCCCGCAGGCCACCGGTGGGAAAGGCCGGGGTTCCCCTGACCTGACGTAAGGTGGAGGTGACGGCGACGGGAGACAGCATGTCTGTGACCATTGCCGTGGGAGAGACCTGCAGGGCAACGCCGGCCGGCCCTAGCTAGGCCCCCGCTTGAGGAGGCCTCGGGGACTTTGGTTGGCGAGGAAACCCCCTCTTCAGACGGGTCTGGCAGCCTGGCCCAACCCAGACCCTTGGCCTGGGCCAGGTGAGCTATGGCATGGAGAGGGGGGCTCTCCCAGCAGCCCCAGAGCTGGCCCACCGGTCCCTTCCCCCACAGCCCCTTCTGCAAGGGGCCCTGCCCCTCCCCCTGCCTTAGAACTCAGCCCTCTGGCCCCCAGCAAGTGTCAGGAAGGAACTATTCCTATCCAACAGTGGCCCCTAGCGGTGGAAGTTTTGGCTCTGACTTTGGGCACCGGAGCCGCTCTCTGGTTCCTGGAGCTTCTTCTGTCTCTTGGCTTTTCACCAGACACACAGGAGGGAACAACTGTCCAGGACAGCATAGCAGAGCTTCTCTCCTAGCCCAGTCCCCACCCGGCAGGCTCCACCCACGTCGGCGACCCCTTCCGTCGCGTCCCCGTGGCCTCCTGCTGCGCCAACTCGGTGTATACATTTTGGAACCCCGCTTCCCCCGGCGCTGGAGGCTTTCCCGGCAGTGGACGCGCTCCCTGAAGTGCATCGGGTGGGTTTGGGCAGGATGCCTATTGGCCGCATCTGTCCCGGCACTGCCACTGGGGACAACTCCCGAGTGCAGAAAACGCCTCCCCTCCCCCCCCAATCCATCACAGCCGTCTTCCCGCTCCCGGGCTTGGGCACCTCCCGCCAGTGGCCACCGTCTCCAGAGCAACCAGGAGGGGCGGGGTCGGGGCGAGTCTGCCGGGGGCGGGGTGAGTGGCGCTGGGCGTGGGCGGCCCAGCGGGCCGGGGCGCCTGCGCTTTGCTCCCGGCTTTGCGGGCGTCAGAGAGCGGTGTGCGGCGGCGGCGCGGGAGGCCTAGCGCTTGCCCCTCCCCCTCCCCCACCCCCAGCCCGGGCGCCGTCTGGGCGCCCCGAAAGGAGGGGGTCAGGCGGAGGAGGCAGCGGATGGAGCGAGAGGGGGCTTAGATCCCACAGGGCTGTTGGATGCGGCTCTCCCGCTGGCAGGTGTCGGCACTTTGGCTTCCCTCCGCGGGCGGTGACGACCACGTTCTCCTCCCTCTCAGCTGACCTGGGCCGGTCCAACGAACCTGAGCGCAGGTGGTGCACCTGCGCTGGGGCTCAGGTCCCAGCTGGCACGGGGCCTGTCCAGAGGCACGCAGAAGCCTGTCTCCTGAGCGCGCACGCACCCAGGGCCAGGCTCAGCCGCAGCCAAAGTGACAGAAGAAGAGGCATGTGTAGGGAGGCCCCCCTGCAACCGACTCCCCCCACCCACCCCGTACCCCGTGCAAGAGCACGGATTCCCAAGTAGAGCCCACTGGCAGGCCACTGAGGCCCGGAGCCACCTGCCATCAGCAGCGTAGTCCTGGGTGTCCCCGCAGCCCTCAGGAGCACCAGGGCCTGGGGCTTGATCGACCAGGCAGCTGCGCCTCGGCGAGAAGGCCTATCTGCTTTGGTTTGGAAATCTGGACAGTATCCCTGCGGCATTGCCCGCTATGGTAGCTTGGAACGGCAATCAGTAGGAAAACCACCTGGTTGCGTGGCGTGCTGTGGCAGAGGGAAATGTGCTGAAGATGATGGGTTCTCCCTTTTTTTCCCCCAAAAATGGATGGGTACGACTCGAGTCACTGCCCAGACCACCCATACGTCCGCTTTGGACGGTCACGATGGCCGCTTAGAATATACCCGGTCCATGGAACACCTGGACCTGTAAGCCCACTTGACCGCAGTGCCTGCCTCAAGTGAGCGGAAATGATTTCCACGCAAGGGTCTCACCACCCAATAGGTAAGCAGTTTCGTTTTGCGTCCCGCGGCCCCAGAGCCGAGAGAAACGCTCGTTGGTCGGTACGGTCCCAAAAAGGAGGGCGAGAGGAGGAAGGGCAGGCTCCTTGCTCAGAGTCGTCGGGGTGCTCTGGGGCCCCTCTCGTCCCAGAAAAGAAACGCAGAGAAAGAGAGGTCATTGACAAGGGAGAGGGAAGACCCTGGGCCTGTCCTCTCCGGGAGACAGGCCTCTGCAGGCCTGGCCGGGAGCCCAGGCCGAAGCCCGCAGGCCACCGGTCGGAAAGGCCGGGGTTCCCCTGACCTGACGTAAGGTGGAGGTGACGGCGACGGGAGACAGCATGTCTGTGACCATTGCCGTGGGAGAGACCTGCAGGGCAACGCCGGCCGGCCCTAGCTAGGCCCCCGCTTGAGGAGGCCTCGGGGACTTTGGTTGGCGAGGAAACCCCCTCTTCAGACGGGTCTGGCAGCCTGGCCCAACCCAGACCCTTGGCCTGGGCCAGGTGAGCTATGGCATGGAGAGGGGGGCTCTCCCAGCAGCCCCAGAGCTGGCCCACCGGTCCCTTCCCCCACAGCCCCTTCTGCAAGGGGCCCTGCCCCTCCCCCTGCCTTAGAACTCAGCCCTCTGGCCCCCAGCAAGTGTCAGGAAGGAACTATTCCTATCCAACAGTGGCCCCTAGCGGTGGAAGTTTTGGCTCTGACTTTGGGCACCGGAGCCGCTCTCTGGTTCCTGGAGCTTCTTCTGTCTCTTGGCTTTTCACCAGACACACAGGAGGGAACAACTGTCCAGGACAGCATAGCAGAGCTTCTCTGCTAGCCCAGTCCCCACCCGGCAGGCTCCACCCACGTCGGCCACCCCTTCCGTCGCGTCCCCGTGGCCTCCTGCTGCGCCAATTCGGTGTATACATTTTGGAACCCCGCTTCCCCCGGCGCTGGAGGCTTTCCCGGCAGTGGACGCGCTCCCCGAAGTGCATCGGGTGGGTTTGGGCAGGATGCCTATTGGCCGCATCTGTCCCGGCACTGCCACTGGGGACAACTCCCGAGTGCAGAAAACGCCTCCCCTCCCCCCCCAATCCATCACAGCCGTCTTCCCGCTCCCGGGCTTGGGCACCTCCCGCCAGTGGCCACCGTCTCCAGAGCAACCAGGAGGGGCGGGGTCGGGGCGAGTCTGCCGGGGGCGGGGTGAGTGGCGCTGGGCGTGGGCGGCCCAGCGGGCCGGGGCGCCTGCGCTTTGCTCCCGGCTTTGCGGGCGTCAGAGAGCGGTGTGCGGCGGCGGCGCGGGAGGCCTAGCGCTTGCCCCTCCCCCTCCCCCACCCCCAGCCCGGGCGCCGTCTCGGCGCCCCGAAAGGAGGGGGTCAGGCGGAGGAGGCAGCGGATGGAGCGAGAGGGGGCTTAGATCCCACAGGGCTGTTGGATGCGGCTCTCCCGCTGGCAGGTGTCGGCACTTTGGCTTCCCTCCGCGGGCGGTGACGACCACGTTCTCCTCCCTCTCAGCTGACCTGGGCCGGTCCAACGAACCTGAGCGCAGGTGGTGCACCTGCGCTGGGGCTCAGGTCCCAGCTGGCACGGGGCCTGTCCAGAGGCACGCAGAAGCCTGTCTCCTGAGCGCGCACGCACCCAGGGCCAGGCTCAGCCGCAGCCAAAGTGACAGAAGAAGAGGCATGTGTAGGGAGGCCCCCCTGCAACCGACTCCCCCCACCCACCCCGTACCCCGTGCAAGAGCACGGATTCCCAAGTAGAGCCCACTGGCAGGCCACTGAGGCCCGGAGCCACCTGCCATCAGCAGCGTAGTCCTGGGTGTCCCCGCAGCCCTCAGGAGCACCAGGGCCTGGGGCTTGATCGACCAGGCAGCTGCGCCTCGGCGAGAAGGCCTATCTGCTTTGGTTTGGAAATCTGGACAGTATCCCTGCGGCATTGCCCGCTATGGTAGCTTGGAACGGCAATCAGTAGGAAAACCACCTGGTTGCGTGGCGTGCTGTGGCAGAGGGAAATGTGCTGAAGATGATGGGTTCTCCCTTTTTTTCCCCCAAAAACGGATGGGTACGACTCGAGTCACTGCCCAGACCACCCATACGTCCGCTTTGGACGGTCACGATGGCCGCTTAGAATATACCCGGTCCATGGAACACCTGGACCTGTAAGCCCACTTGACCGCAGTGCCTGCCTCAAGTGAGCGGAAATGATTTCCACGCAAGGGTCTCACCACCCAATAGGTAAGCAGTTTCGTTTTGCGTCCCGCGGCCCCAGAGCCGAGAGAAACGCTCGTTGGTCGGTACGGTCCCAAAAAGGAGGGCGAGAGGAGGAAGGGCAGGCTCCTTGCTCAGAGTCGTCGGGGTGCTCTGGGGCCCCTCTCGTCCCAGAAAAGAAACGCAGAGAAAGAGAGGTCATTGACAAGGGAGAGGGAAGACCCTGGGCCTGTCCTCTCCGGGAGACAGGCCTCTGCAGGCCTGGCCGGGAGCCCAGGCCGAAGCCCGCAGGCCACCGGTGGGAAAGGCCGGGGTTCCCCTGACCTGACGTAAGGTGGAGGTGACGGCGACGGGAGACAGCATGTCTGTGACCATTGCCGTGGGAGAGACCTGCAGGGCAACGCCGGCCGGCCCTAGCTAGGCCCCCGCTTGAGGAGGCCTCGGGGACTTTGGTTGGCGAGGAAACCCCCTCTTCAGACGGGTCTGGCAGCCTGGCCCAACCCAGACCCTTGGCCTGGGCCAGGTGAGCTATGGCATGGAGAGGGGGGCTCTCCCAGCAGCCCCAGAGCTGGCCCACCGGTCCCTTCCCCCACAGCCCCTTCTGCAAGGGGCCCTGCCCCTCCCCCTGCCTTAGAACTCAGCCCTCTGGCCCCCAGCAAGTGTCAGGAAGGAACTATTCCTATCCAACAGTGGCCCCTAGCGGTGGAAGTTTTGGCTCTGACTTTGGGCACCGGAGCCGCTCTCTGGTTCCTGGAGCTTCTTCTGTCTCTTGGCTTTTCACCAGACACACAGGAGGGAACAACTGTCCAGGACAGCATAGCAGAGCTTCTCTGCTAGCCCAGTCCCCACCCGGCAGGCTCCACCCACGTCGGCCACCCCTTCCGTCGCGTCCCCGTGGCCTCCTGCTGCGCCAACTCGGTGTATACATTTTGGAACCCCGCTTCCCCCGGCGCTGGAGGCTTTCCCGGCAGTGGACGCGCTCCCCGAAGTGCATCGGGTGGGTTTGGGCAGGATGCCTATTGGCCGCATCTGTCCCGGCACTGCCACTGGGGACAACTCCCGAGTGCAGAAAACGCCTCCCCTCCCCCCCCAATCCATCACAGCCGTCTTCCCGCTCCCGGGCTTGGGCACCTCCCGCCAGTGGCCACCGTCTCCAGAGCAACCAGGAGGGGCGGGGTCGGGGCGAGTCTGCCGGGGGCGGGGTGAGTGGCGCTGGGCGTGGGCGGCCCAGCGGGCCGGGGCGCCTGCGCTTTGCTCCCGGCTTTGCGGGCGTCAGAGAGCGGTGTGCGGCGGCGGCGCGGGAGGCCTAGCGCTTGCCCCTCCCCCTCCCCCACCCCCAGCCCGGGCGCCGTCTGGGCGCCCCGAAAGGAGGGGGTCAGGCGGAGGAGGCAGCGGATGGAGCGAGAGGGGGCTTAGATCCCACAGGGCTGTTGGATGCGGCTCTCCCGCTGGCAGGTGTCGGCACTTTGGCTTCCCTCCGCGGGCGGTGACGACCACGTTCTCCTCCCTCTCAGCTGACCTGGGCCGGTCCAACGAACCTGAGCGCAGGTGGTGCACCTGCGCTGGGGCTCAGGTCCCAGCTGGCACGGGGCCTGTCCAGAGGCACGCAGAAGCCTGTCTCCTGAGCGCGCACGCACCCAGGGCCAGGCTCAGCCGCAGCCAAAGTGACAGAAGAAGAGGCATGTGTAGGGAGGCCCCCCTGCAACCGACTCCCCCCACCCACCCCGTACCCCGTGCAAGAGCACGGATTCCCAAGTAGAGCCCACTGGCAGGCCACTGAGGCCCGGAGCCACCTGCCATCAGCAGCGTAGTCCTGGGTGTCCCCGCAGCCCTCAGGAGCACCAGGGCCTGGGGCTTGATCGACCAGGCAGCTGCGCCTCGGCGAGAAGGCCTATCTGCTTTGGTTTGGAAATCTGGACAGTATCCCTGCGGCATTGCCCGCTATGGTACCTTGGAACGGCAATCAGTAGGAAAACCACCTGGTTGCGTGGCGTGCTGTGGCAGAGGGAAATGTGCTGAAGATGATGGGTTCTCCCTTTTTTTCCCCCAAAAACGGATGGGTACGACTCGAGTCACTGCCCAGACCACCCATACGTCCGCTTTGGACGGTCACGATGGCCGCTTAGAATATACCCGGTCCATGGAACACCTGGACCTGTAAGCCCACTTGACCGCAGTGCCTGCCTCAAGTGAGCGGAAATGATTTCCACGCAAGGGTCTCACCACCCAATAGGTAAGCAGTTTCGTTTTGCGTCCCGCGGCCCCAGAGCCGAGAGAAACGCTCGTTGGTCGGTACGGTCCCAAAAAGGAGGGCGAGAGGAGGAAGGGCAGGCTCCTTGCTCAGAGTCGTCGGGGTGCTCTGGGGCCCCTCTCGTCCCAGAAAAGAAACGCAGAGAAAGAGAGGTCATTGACAAGGGAGAGGGAAGACCCTGGGCCTGTCCTCTCCGGGAGACAGGCCTCTGCAGGCCTGGCTGGGAGCCCAGGCCGAAGCCCGCAGGCCACCGGTGGGAAAGGCCGGGGTTCCCCTGACCTGACGTAAGGTGGAGGTGACGGCGACGGGAGACAGCATGTCTGTGACCATTGCCGTGGGAGAGACCTGCAGGGCAACGCCGGCCGGCCCTAGCTAGGCCCCCGCTTGAGGAGGCCTCGGGGACTTTGGTTGGCGAGGAAACCCCCTCTTCAGACGGGTCTGGCAGCCTGGCCCAACCCAGACCCTTGGCCTGGGCCAGGTGAGCTATGGCATGGAGAGGGGGGCTCTCCCAGCAGCCCCAGAGCTGGCCCACCGGTCCCTTCCCCCACAGCCCCTTCTGCAAGGGGCCCTGCCCCTCCCCCTGCCTTAGAACTCAGCCCTCTGGCCCCCAGCAAGTGTCAGGAAGGAACTATTCCTATCCAACAGTGGCCCCTAGCGGTGGAAGTTTTGGCTCTGACTTTGGGCACCGGAGCCGCTCTCTGGTTCCTGGAGCTTCTTCTGTCTCTTGGCTTTTCACCAGACACACAGGAGGGAACAACTGTCCAGGACAGCATAGCAGAGCTTCTCTCCTAGCCCAGTCCCCACCCGGCAGGCTCCACCCACGTCGGCGACCCCTTCCGTCGCGTCCCCGTGGCCTCCTGCTGCGCCAACTCGGTGTATACATTTTGGAACCCCGCTTCCCCCGGCGCTGGAGGCTTTCCCGGCAGTGGACGCGCTCCCTGAAGTGCATCGGGTGGGTTTGGGCAGGATGCCTATTGGCCGCATCTGTCCCGGCACTGCCACTGGGGACAACTCCCGAGTGCAGAAAACGCCTCCCCTCCCCCCCCAATCCATCACAGCCGTCTTCCCGCTCCCGGGCTTGGGCACCTCCCGCCAGTGGCCACCGTCTCCAGAGCAACCAGGAGGGGCGGGGTCGGGGCGAGTCTGCCGGGGGCGGGGTGAGTGGCGCTGGGCGTGGGCGGCCCAGCGGGCCGGGGCGCCTGCGCTTTGCTCCCGGCTTTGCGGGCGTCAGAGAGCGGTGTGCGGCGGCGGCGCGGGAGGCCTAGCGCTTGCCCCTCCCCCTCCCCCACCCCCAGCCCGGGCGCCGTCTGGGCGCCCCGAAAGGAGGGGGTCAGGCGGAGGAGGCAGCGGATGGAGCGAGAGGGGGCTTAGATCCCACAGGGCTGTTGGATGCGGCTCTCCCGCTGGCAGGTGTCGGCACTTTGGCTTCCCTCCGCGGGCGGTGACGACCACGTTCTCCTCCCTCTCAGCTGACCTGGGCCGGTCCAACGAACCTGAGCGCAGGTGGTGCACCTGCGCTGGGGCTCAGGTCCCAGCTGGCACGGGGCCTGTCCAGAGGCACGCAGAAGCCTGTCTCCTGAGCGCGCACGCACCCAGGGCCAGGCTCAGCCGCAGCCAAAGTGACAGAAGAAGAGGCATGTGTAGGGAGGCCCCCCTGCAACCGACTCCCCCCACCCACCCCGTACCCCGTGCAAGAGCACGGATTCCCAAGTAGAGCCCACTGGCAGGCCACTGAGGCCCGGAGCCACCTGCCATCAGCAGCGTAGTCCTGGGTGTCCCCGCAGCCCTCAGGAGCACCAGGGCCTGGGGCTTGATCGACCAGGCAGCTGCGCCTCGGCGAGAAGGCCTATCTGCTTTGGTTTGGAAATCTGGACAGTATCCCTGCGGCATTGCCCGCTATGGTAGCTTGGAACGGCAATCAGTAGGAAAACCACCTGGTTGCGTGGCGTGCTGTGGCAGAGGGAAATGTGCTGAAGATGATGGGTTCTCCCTTTTTTTCCCCCAAAAACGGATGGGTACGACTCGAGTCACTGCCCAGACCACCCATACGTCCGCTTTGGACGGTCACGATGGCCGCTTAGAATATACCCGGTCCATGGAACACCTGGACCTGTAAGCCCACTTGACCGCAGTGCCTGCCTCAAGTGAGCGGAAATGATTTCCACGCAAGGGTCTCACCACCCAATAGGTAAGCAGTTTCGTTTTGCGTCCCGCGGCCCCAGAGCCGAGAGAAACGCTCGTTGGTCGGTACGGTCCCAAAAAGGAGGGCGAGAGGAGGAAGGGCAGGCTCCTTGCTCAGAGTCGTCGGGGTGCTCTGGGGCCCCTCTCGTCCCAGAAAAGAAACGCAGAGAAAGAGAGGTCATTGACAAGGGAGAGGGAAGACCCTGGGCCTGTCCTCTCCGGGAGACAGGCCTCTGCAGGCCTGGCCGGGAGCCCAGGCCGAAGCCCGCAGGCCACCGGTGGGAAAGGCCGGGGTTCCCCTGACCTGACGTAAGGTGGAGGTGACGGCGACGGGAGACAGCATGTCTGTGACCATTGCCGTGGGAGAGACCTGCAGGGCAACGCCGGCCGGCCCTAGCTAGGCCCCCGCTTGAGGAGGCCTCGGGGACTTTGGTTGGCGAGGAAACCCCCTCTTCAGACGGGTCTGGCAGCCTGGCCCAACCCAGACCCTTGGCCTGGGCCAGGTGAGCTATGGCATGGAGAGGGGGGCTCTCCCAGCAGCCCCAGAGCTGGCCCACCGGTCCCTTCCCCCACAGCCCCTTCTGCAAGGGGCCCTGCCCCTCCCCCTGCCTTAGAACTCAGCCCTCTGGCCCCCAGCAAGTGTCAGGAAGGAACTATTCCTATCCAACAGTGGCCCCTAGCGGTGGAAGTTTTGGCTCTGACTTTGGGCACCGGAGCCGCTCTCTGGTTCCTGGAGCTTCTTCTGTCTCTTGGCTTTTCACCAGACACACAGGAGGGAACAACTGTCCAGGACAGCATAGCAGAGCTTCTCTGCTAGCCCAGTCCCCACCCGGCAGGCTCCACCCACGTCGGCCACCCCTTCCGTCGCGTCCCCGTGGCCTCCTGCTGCGCCAACTCGGTGTATACATTTTGGAACCCCGCTTCCCCCGGCGCTGGAGGCTTTCCCGGCAGTGGACGCGCTCCCCGAAGTGCATCGGGTGGGTTTGGGCAGGATGCCTATTGGCCGCATCTGTCCCGGCACTGCCACTGGGGACAACTCCCGAGTGCAGAAAACGCCTCCCCTCCCCCCCCAATCCATCACAGCCGTCTTCCCGCTCCCGGGCTTGGGCACCTCCCGCCAGTGGCCACCGTCTCCAGAGCAACCAGGAGGGGCGGGGTCGGGGCGAGTCTGCCGGGGGCGGGGTGAGTGGCGCTGGGCGTGGGCGGCCCAGCGGGCCGGGGCGCCTGCGCTTTGCTCCCGGCTTTGCGGGCGTCAGAGAGCGGTGTGCGGCGGCGGCGCGGGAGGCCTAGCGCTTGCCCCTCCCCCTCCCCCACCCCCAGCCCGGGCGCCGTCTCGGCGCCCCGAAAGGAGGGGGTCAGGCGGAGGAGGCAGCGGATGGAGCGAGAGGGGGCTTAGATCCCACAGGGCTGTTGGATGCGGCTCTCCCGCTGGCAGGTGTCGGCACTTTGGCTTCCCTCCGCGGGCGGTGACGACCACGTTCTCCTCCCTCTCAGCTGACCTGGGCCGGTCCAACGAACCTGAGCGCAGGTGGTGCACCTGCGCTGGGGCTCAGGTCCCAGCTGGCACGGGGCCTGTCCAGAGGCACGCAGAAGCCTGTCTGCTGAGCGCGCACGCACCCAGGGCCAGGCTCAGCCGCAGCCAAAGTGACAGAAGAAGAGGCATGTGTAGGGAGGCCCCCCTGCAACCGACTCCCCCCACCCACCCCGTACCCCGTGCAAGAGCACGGATTCCCAAGTAGAGCCCACTGGCAGGCCACTGAGGCCCGGAGCCACCTGCCATCAGCAGCGTAGTCCTGGGTGTCCCCGCAGCCCTCAGGAGCACCAGGGCCTGGGGCTTGATCGACCAGGCAGCTGCGCCTCGGCGAGAAGGCCTATCTGCTTTGGTTTGGAAATCTGGACAGTATCCCTGCGGCATTGCCCGCTATGGTAGCTTGGAACGGCAATCAGTAGGAAAACCACCTGGTTGCGTGGCGTGCTGTGGCAGAGGGAAATGTGCTGAAGATGATGGGTTCTCCCTTTTTTTCCCCCAAAAACGGATGGGTACGACTCGAGTCACTGCCCAGACCACCCATACGTCCGCTTTGGACGGTCACGATGGCCGCTTAGAATATACCCGGTCCATGGAACACCTGGACCTGTAAGCCCACTTGACCGCAGTGCCTGCCTCAAGTGAGCGGAAATGATTTCCACGCAAGGGTCTCACCACCCAATAGGTAAGCAGTTTCGTTTTGCGTCCCGCGGCCCCAGAGCCGAGAGAAACGCTCGTTGGTCGGTACGGTCCCAAAAAGGAGGGCGAGAGGAGGAAGGGCAGGCTCCTTGCTCAGAGTCGTCGGGGTGCTCTGGGGCCCCTCTCGTCCCAGAAAAGAAACGCAGAGAAAGAGAGGTCATTGACAAGGGAGAGGGAAGACCCTGGGCCTGTCCTCTCCGGGAGACAGGCCTCTGCAGGCCTGGCCGGGAGCCCAGGCCGAAGCCCGCAGGCCACCGGTGGGAAAGGCCGGGGTTCCCCTGACCTGACGTAAGGTGGAGGTGACGGCGACGGGAGACAGCATGTCTGTGACCATTGCCGTGGGAGAGACCTGCAGGGCAACGCCGGCCGGCCCTAGCTAGGCCCCCGCTTGAGGAGGCCTCGGGGACTTTGGTTGGCGAGGAAACCCCCTCTTCAGACGGGTCTGGCAGCCTGGCCCAACCCAGACCCTTGGCCTGGGCCAGGTGAGCTATGGCATGGAGAGGGGGGCTCTCCCAGCAGCCCCAGAGCTGGCCCACCGGTCCCTTCCCCCACAGCCCCTTCTGCAAGGGGCCCTGCCCCTCCCCCTGCCTTAGAACTCAGCCCTCTGGCCCCCAGCAAGTGTCAGGAAGGAACTATTCCTATCCAACAGTGGCCCCTAGCGGTGGAAGTTTTGGCTCTGACTTTGGGCACCGGAGCCGCTCTCTGGTTCCTGGAGCTTCTTCTGTCTCTTGGCTTTTCACCAGACACACAGGAGGGAACAACTGTCCAGGACAGCATAGCAGAGCTTCTCTGCTAGCCCAGTCCCCACCCGGCAGGCTCCACCCACGTCGGCCACCCCTTCCGTCGCGTCCCCGTGGCCTCCTGCTGCGCCAACTCGGTGTATACATTTTGGAACCCCGCTTCCCCCGGCGCTGGAGGCTTTCCCGGCAGTGGACGCGCTCCCCGAAGTGCATCGGGTGGGTTTGGGCAGGATGCCTATTGGCCGCATCTGTCCCGGCACTGCCACTGGGGACAACTCCCGAGTGCAGAAAACGCCTCCCCTCCCCCCCCAATCCATCACAGCCGTCTTCCCGCTCCCGGGCTTGGGCACCTCCCGCCAGTGGCCACCGTCTCCAGAGCAACCAGGAGGGGCGGGGTCGGGGCGAGTCTGCCGGGGGCGGGGTGAGTGGCGCTGGGCGTGGGCGGCCCAGCGGGCCGGGGCGCCTGCGCTTTGCTCCCGGCTTTGCGGGCGTCAGAGAGCGGTGTGCGGCGGCGGCGCGGGAGGCCTAGCGCTTGCCCCTCCCCCTCCCCCACCCCCAGCCCGGGCGCCGTCTGGGCGCCCCGAAAGGAGGGGGTCAGGCGGAGGAGGCAGCGGATGGAGCGAGAGGGGGCTTAGATCCCACAGGGCTGTTGGATGCGGCTCTCCCGCTGGCAGGTGTCGGCACTTTGGCTTCCCTCCGCGGGCGGTGACGACCACGTTCTCCTCCCTCTCAGCTGACCTGGGCCGGTCCAACGAACCTGAGCGCAGGTGGTGCACCTGCGCTGGGGCTCAGGTCCCAGCTGGCACGGGGCCTGTCCAGAGGCACGCAGAAGCCTGTCTGCTGAGCGCGCACGCACCCAGGGCCAGGCTCAGCCGCAGCCAAAGTGACAGAAGAAGAGGCATGTGTAGGGAGGCCCCCCTGCAACCGACTCCCCCCACCCACCCCGTACCCCGTGCAAGAGCACGGATTCCCAAGTAGAGCCCACTGGCAGGCCACTGAGGCCCGGAGCCACCTGCCATCAGCAGCGTAGTCCTGGGTGTCCCCGCAGCCCTCAGGAGCACCAGGGCCTGGGGCTTGATCGACCAGGCAGCTGCGCCTCGGCGAGAAGGCCTATCTGCTTTGGTTTGGAAATCTGGACAGTATCCCTGCGGCATTGCCCGCTATGGTACCTTGGAACGGCAATCAGTAGGAAAACCACCTGGTTGCGTGGCGTGCTGTGGCAGAGGGAAATGTGCTGAAGATGATGGGTTCTCCCTTTTTTTCCCCCAAAAACGGATGGGTACGACTCGAGTCACTGCCCAGACCACCCATACGTCCGCTTTGGACGGTCACGATGGCCGCTTAGAATATACCCGGTCCATGGAACACCTGGACCTGTAAGCCCACTTGACCGCAGTGCCTGCCTCAAGTGAGCGGAAATGATTTCCACGCAAGGGTCTCACCACCCAATAGGTAAGCAGTTTCGTTTTGCGTCCCGCGGCCCCAGAGCCGAGAGAAACGCTCGTTGGTCGGTACGGTCCCAAAAAGGAGGGCGAGAGGAGGAAGGGCAGGCTCCTTGCTCAGAGTCGTCGGGGTGCTCTGGGGCCCCTCTCGTCCCAGAAAAGAAACGCAGAGAAAGAGAGGTCATTGACAAGGGAGAGGGAAGACCCTGGGCCTGTCCTCTCCGGGAGACAGGCCTCTGCAGGCCTGGCTGGGAGCCCAGGCCGAAGCCCGCAGGCCACCGGTGGGAAAGGCCGGGGTTCCCCTGACCTGACGTAAGGTGGAGGTGACGGCGACGGGAGACAGCATGTCTGTGACCATTGCCGTGGGAGAGACCTGCAGGGCAACGCCGGCCGGCCCTAGCTAGGCCCCCGCTTGAGGAGGCCTCGGGGACTTTGGTTGGCGAGGAAACCCCCTCTTCAGACGGGTCTGGCAGCCTGGCCCAACCCAGACCCTTGGCCTGGGCCAGGTGAGCTATGGCATGGAGAGGGGGGCTCTCCCAGCAGCCCCAGAGCTGGCCCACCGGTCCCTTCCCCCACAGCCCCTTCTGCAAGGGGCCCTGCCCCTCCCCCTGCCTTAGAACTCAGCCCTCTGGCCCCCAGCAAGTGTCAGGAAGGAACTATTCCTATCCAACAGTGGCCCCTAGCGGTGGAAGTTTTGGCTCTGACTTTGGGCACCGGAGCCGCTCTCTGGTTCCTGGAGCTTCTTCTGTCTCTTGGCTTTTCACCAGACACACAGGAGGGAACAACTGTCCAGGACAGCATAGCAGAGCTTCTCTCCTAGCCCAGTCCCCACCCGGCAGGCTCCACCCACGTCGGCGACCCCTTCCGTCGCGTCCCCGTGGCCTCCTGCTGCGCCAACTCGGTGTATACATTTTGGAACCCCGCTTCCCCCGGCGCTGGAGGCTTTCCCGGCAGTGGACGCGCTCCCTGAAGTGCATCGGGTGGGTTTGGGCAGGATGCCTATTGGCCGCATCTGTCCCGGCACTGCCACTGGGGACAACTCCCGAGTGCAGAAAACGCCTCCCCTCCCCCCCCAATCCATCACAGCCGTCTTCCCGCTCCCGGGCTTGGGCACCTCCCGCCAGTGGCCACCGTCTCCAGAGCAACCAGGAGGGGCGGGGTCGGGGCGAGTCTGCCGGGGGCGGGGTGAGTGGCGCTGGGCGTGGGCGGCCCAGCGGGCCGGGGCGCCTGCGCTTTGCTCCCGGCTTTGCGGGCGTCAGAGAGCGGTGTGCGGCGGCGGCGCGGGAGGCCTAGCGCTTGCCCCTCCCCCTCCCCCACCCCCAGCCCGGGCGCCGTCTGGGCGCCCCGAAAGGAGGGGGTCAGGCGGAGGAGGCAGCGGATGGAGCGAGAGGGGGCTTAGATCCCACAGGGCTGTTGGATGCGGCTCTCCCGCTGGCAGGTGTCGGCACTTTGGCTTCCCTCCGCGGGCGGTGACGACCACGTTCTCCTCCCTCTCAGCTGACCTGGGCCGGTCCAACGAACCTGAGCGCAGGTGGTGCACCTGCGCTGGGGCTCAGGTCCCAGCTGGCACGGGGCCTGTCCAGAGGCACGCAGAAGCCTGTCTCCTGAGCGCGCACGCACCCAGGGCCAGGCTCAGCCGCAGCCAAAGTGACAGAAGAAGAGGCATGTGTAGGGAGGCCCCCCTGCAACCGACTCCCCCCACCCACCCCGTACCCCGTGCAAGAGCACGGATTCCCAAGTAGAGCCCACTGGCAGGCCACTGAGGCCCGGAGCCACCTGCCATCAGCAGCGTAGTCCTGGGTGTCCCCGCAGCCCTCAGGAGCACCAGGGCCTGGGGCTTGATCGACCAGGCAGCTGCGCCTCGGCGAGAAGGCCTATCTGCTTTGGTTTGGAAATCTGGACAGTATCCCTGCGGCATTGCCCGCTATGGTAGCTTGGAACGGCAATCAGTAGGAAAACCACCTGGTTGCGTGGCGTGCTGTGGCAGAGGGAAATGTGCTGAAGATGATGGGTTCTCCCTTTTTTTCCCCCAAAAACGGATGGGTACGACTCGAGTCACTGCCCAGACCACCCATACGTCCGCTTTGGACGGTCACGATGGCCGCTTAGAATATACCCGGTCCATGGAACACCTGGACCTGTAAGCCCACTTGACCGCAGTGCCTGCCTCAAGTGAGCGGAAATGATTTCCACGCAAGGGTCTCACCACCCAATAGGTAAGCAGTTTCGTTTTGCGTCCCGCGGCCCCAGAGCCGAGAGAAACGCTCGTTGGTCGGTACGGTCCCAAAAAGGAGGGCGAGAGGAGGAAGGGCAGGCTCCTTGCTCAGAGTCGTCGGGGTGCTCTGGGGCCCCTCTCGTCCCAGAAAAGAAACGCAGAGAAAGAGAGGTCATTGACAAGGGAGAGGGAAGACCCTGGGCCTGTCCTCTCCGGGAGACAGGCCTCTGCAGGCCTGGCCGGGAGCCCAGGCCGAAGCCCGCAGGCCACCGGTGGGAAAGGCCGGGGTTCCCCTGACCTGACGTAAGGTGGAGGTGACGGCGACGGGAGACAGCATGTCTGTGACCATTGCCGTGGGAGAGACCTGCAGGGCAACGCCGGCCGGCCCTAGCTAGGCCCCCGCTTGAGGAGGCCTCGGGGACTTTGGTTGGCGAGGAAACCCCCTCTTCAGACGGGTCTGGCAGCCTGGCCCAACCCAGACCCTTGGCCTGGGCCAGGTGAGCTATGGCATGGAGAGGGGGGCTCTCCCAGCAGCCCCAGAGCTGGCCCACCGGTCCCTTCCCCCACAGCCCCTTCTGCAAGGGGCCCTGCCCCTCCCCCTGCCTTAGAACTCAGCCCTCTGGCCCCCAGCAAGTGTCAGGAAGGAACTATTCCTATCCAACAGTGGCCCCTAGCGGTGGAAGTTTTGGCTCTGACTTTGGGCACCGGAGCCGCTCTCTGGTTCCTGGAGCTTCTTCTGTCTCTTGGCTTTTCACCAGACACACAGGAGGGAACAACTGTCCAGGACAGCATAGCAGAGCTTCTCTGCTAGCCCAGTCCCCACCCGGCAGGCTCCACCCACGTCGGCGACCCCTTCCGTCGCGTCCCCGTGGCCTCCTGCTGCGCCAATTCGGTGTATACATTTTGGAACCCCGCTTCCCCCGGCGCTGGAGGCTTTCCCGGCAGTGGACGCGCTCCCCGAAGTGCATCGGGTGGGTTTGGGCAGGATGCCTATTGGCCGCATCTGTCCCGGCACTGCCACTGGGGACAACTCCCGAGTGCAGAAAACGCCTCCCCTCCCCCCCCAATCCATCACAGCCGTCTTCCCGCTCCCGGGCTTGGGCACCTCCCGCCAGTGGCCACCGTCTCCAGAGCAACCAGGAGGGGCGGGGTCGGGGCGAGTCTGCCGGGGGCGGGGTGAGTGGCGCTGGGCGTGGGCGGCCCAGCGGGCCGGGGCGCCTGCGCTTTGCTCCCGGCTTTGCGGGCGTCAGAGAGCGGTGTGCGGCGGCGGCGCGGGAGGCCTAGCGCTTGCCCCTCCCCCTCCCCCACCCCCAGCCCGGGCGCCGTCTGGGCGCCCCGAAAGGAGGGGGTCAGGCGGAGGAGGCAGCGGATGGAGCGAGAGGGGGCTTAGATCCCACAGGGCTGTTGGATGCGGCTCTCCCGCTGGCAGGTGTCGGCACTTTGGCTTCCCTCCGCGGGCGGTGACGACCACGTTCTCCTCCCTCTCAGCTGACCTGGGCCGGTCCAACGAACCTGAGCGCAGGTGGTGCACCTGCGCTGGGGCTCAGGTCCCAGCTGGCACGGGGCCTGTCCAGAGGCACGCAGAAGCCTGTCTCCTGAGCGCGCACGCACCCAGGGCCAGGCTCAGCCGCAGCCAAAGTGACAGAAGAAGAGGCATGTGTAGGGAGGCCCCCCTGCAACCGACTCCCCCCACCCACCCCGTACCCCGTGCAAGAGCACGGATTCCCAAGTAGAGCCCACTGGCAGGCCACTGAGGCCCGGAGCCACCTGCCATCAGCAGCGTAGTCCTGGGTGTCCCCGCAGCCCTCAGGAGCACCAGGGCCTGGGGCTTGATCGACCAGGCAGCTGCGCCTCGGCGAGAAGGCCTATCTGCTTTGGTTTGGAAATCTGGACAGTATCCCTGCGGCATTGCCCGCTATGGTAGCTTGGAACGGCAATCAGTAGGAAAACCACCTGGTTGCGTGGCGTGCTGTGGCAGAGGGAAATGTGCTGAAGATGATGGGTTCTCCCTTTTTTTCCCCCAAAAACGGATGGGTACGACTCGAGTCACTGCCCAGACCACCCATACGTCCGCTTTGGACGGTCACGATGGCCGCTTAGAATATACCCGGTCCATGGAACACCTGGACCTGTAAGCCCACTTGACCGCAGTGCCTGCCTCAAGTGAGCGGAAATGATTTCCACGCAAGGGTCTCACCACCCAATAGGTAAGCAGTTTCGTTTTGCGTCCCGCGGCCCCAGAGCCGAGAGAAACGCTCGTTGGTCGGTACGGTCCCAAAAAGGAGGGCGAGAGGAGGAAGGGCAGGCTCCTTGCTCAGAGTCGTCGGGGTGCTCTGGGGCCCCTCTCGTCCCAGAAAAGAAACGCAGAGAAAGAGAGGTCATTGACAAGGGAGAGGGAAGACCCTGGGCCTGTCCTCTCCGGGAGACAGGCCTCTGCAGGCCTGGCCGGGAGCCCAGGCCGAAGCCCGCAGGCCACCGGTGGGAAAGGCCGGGGTTCCCCTGACCTGACGTAAGGTGGAGGTGACGGCGACGGGAGACAGCATGTCTGTGACCATTGCCGTGGGAGAGACCTGCAGGGCAACGCCGGCCGGCCCTAGCTAGGCCCCCACTTGAGGAGGCCTCGGGGACTTTGGTTGGCGAGGAAACCCCCTCTTCAGACGGGTCTGGCAGCCTGGCCCAACCCAGACCCTTGGCCTGGGCCAGGTGAGCTATGGCATGGAGAGGGGGGCTCTCCCAGCAGCCCCAGAGCTGGCCCACCGGTCCCTTCCCCCACAGCCCCTTCTGCAAGGGGCCCTGCCCCTCCCCCTGCCTTAGAACTCAGCCCTCTGGCCCCCAGCAAGTGTCAGGAAGGAACTATTCCTATCCAACAGTGGCCCCTAGCGGTGGAAGTTTTGGCTCTGACTTTGGGCACCGGAGCCGCTCTCTGGTTCCTGGAGCTTCTTCTGTCTCTTGGCTTTTCACCAGACACACAGGAGGGAACAACTGTCCAGGACAGCATAGCAGAGCTTCTCTGCTAGCCCAGTCCCCACCCGGCAGGCTCCACCCACGTCGGCGACCCCTTCCGTCGCGTCCCCGTGGCCTCCTGCTGCGCCAATTCGGTGTATACATTTTGGAACCCCGCTTCCCCCGGCGCTGGAGGCTTTCCCGGCAGTGGACGCGCTCCCCGAAGTGCATCGGGTGGGTTTGGGCAGGATGCCTATTGGCCGCATCTGTCCCGGCACTGCCACTGGGGACAACTCCCGAGTGCAGAAAACGCCTCCCCTCCCCCCCCAATCCATCACAGCCGTCTTCCCGCTCCCGGGCTTGGGCACCTCCCGCCAGTGGCCACCGTCTCCAGAGCAACCAGGAGGGGCGGGGTCGGGGCGAGTCTGCCGGGGGCGGGGTGAGTGGCGCTGGGCGTGGGCGGCCCAGCGGGCCGGGGCGCCTGCGCTTTGCTCCCGGCTTTGCGGGCGTCAGAGAGCGGTGTGCGGCGGCGGCGCGGGAGGCCTAGCGCTTGCCCCTCCCCCTCCCCCACCCCCAGCCCGGGCGCCGTCTGGGCGCCCCGAAAGGAGGGGGTCAGGCGGAGGAGGCAGCGGATGGAGCGAGAGGGGGCTTAGATCCCACAGGGCTGTTGGATGCGGCTCTCCCGCTGGCAGGTGTCGGCACTTTGGCTTCCCTCCGCGGGCGGTGACGACCACGTTCTCCTCCCTCTCAGCTGACCTGGGCCGGTCCAACGAACCTGAGCGCAGGTGGTGCACCTGCGCTGGGGCTCAGGTCCCAGCTGGCACGGGGCCTGTCCAGAGGCACGCAGAAGCCTGTCTCCTGAGCGCGCACGCACCCAGGGCCAGGCTCAGCCGCAGCCAAAGTGACAGAAGAAGAGGCATGTGTAGGGAGGCCCCCCTGCAACCGACTCCCCCCACCCACCCCGTACCCCGTGCAAGAGCACGGATTCCCAAGTAGAGCCCACTGGCAGGCCACTGAGGCCCGGAGCCACCTGCCATCAGCAGCGTAGTCCTGGGTGTCCCCGCAGCCCTCAGGAGCACCAGGGCCTGGGGCTTGATCGACCAGGCAGCTGCGCCTCGGCGAGAAGGCCTATCTGCTTTGGTTTGGAAATCTGGACAGTCTCCCTGCGGCATTGCCCGCTATGGTAGCTTGGAACGGCAATCAGTAGGAAAACCACCTGGTTGCGTGGCGTGCTGTGGCAGAGGGAAATGTGCTGAAGATGATGGGTTCTCCCTTTTTTTCCCCCAAAAACGGATGGGTACGACTCGAGTCACTGCCCAGACCACCCATACGTCCGCTTTGGACGGTCACGATGGCCGCTTAGAATATACCCGGTCCATGGAACACCTGGACCTGTAAGCCCACTTGACCGCAGTGCCTGCCTCAAGTGAGCGGAAATGATTTCCACGCAAGGGTCTCACCACCCAATAGGTAAGCAGTTTCGTTTTGCGTCCCGCGGCCCCAGAGCCGAGAGAAACGCTCGTTGGTCGGTACGGTCCCAAAAAGGAGGGCGAGAGGAGGAAGGGCAGGCTCCTTGCTCAGAGTCGTCGGGGTGCTCTGGGGCCCCTCTCGTCCCAGAAAAGAAACGCAGAGAAAGAGAGGTCATTGACAAGGGAGAGGGAAGACCCTGGGCCTGTCCTCTCCGGGAGACAGGCCTCTGCAGGCCTGGCCGGGAGCCCAGGCCGAAGCCCGCAGGCCACCGGTCGGAAAGGCCGGGGTTCCCCTGACCTGACGTAAGGTGGAGGTGACGGCGACGGGAGACAGCATGTCTGTGACCATTGCCGTGGGAGAGACCTGCAGGGCAACGCCGGCCGGCCCTAGCTAGGCCCCCGCTTGAGGAGGCCTCGGGGACTTTGGTTGGCGAGGAAACCCCCTCTTCAGACGGGTCTGGCAGCCTGGCCCAACCCAGACCCTTGGCCTGGGCCAGGTGAGCTATGGCATGGAGAGGGGGGCTCTCCCAGCAGCCCCAGAGCTGGCCCACCGGTCCCTTCCCCCACAGCCCCTTCTGCAAGGGGCCCTGCCCCTCCCCCTGCCTTAGAACTCAGCCCTCTGGCCCCCAGCAAGTGTCAGGAAGGAACTATTCCTATCCAACAGTGGCCCCTAGCGGTGGAAGTTTTGGCTCTGACTTTGGGCACCGGAGCCGCTCTCTGGTTCCTGGAGCTTCTTCTGTCTCTTGGCTTTTCACCAGACACACAGGAGGGAACAACTGTCCAGGACAGCATAGCAGAGCTTCTCTGCTAGCCCAGTCCCCACCCGGCAGGCTCCACCCACGTCGGCGACCCCTTCCGTCGCGTCCCCGTGGCCTCCTGCTGCGCCAATTCGGTGTATACATTTTGGAACCCCGCTTCCCCCGGCGCTGGAGGCTTTCCCGGCAGTGGACGCGCTCCCCGAAGTGCATCGGGTGGGTTTGGGCAGGATGCCTATTGGCCGCATCTGTCCCGGCACTGCCACTGGGGACAACTCCCGAGTGCAGAAAACGCCTCCCCTCCCCCCCCAATCCATCACAGCCGTCTTCCCGCTCCCGGGCTTGGGCACCTCCCGCCAGTGGCCACCGTCTCCAGAGCAACCAGGAGGGGCGGGGTCGGGGCGAGTCTGCCGGGGGCGGGGTGAGTGGCGCTGGGCGTGGGCGGCCCAGCGGGCCGGGGCGCCTGCGCTTTGCTCGCGGCTTTGCGGGCGTCAGAGAGCGGTGTGCGGCGGCGGCGCGGGAGGCCTAGCGCTTGCCCCTCCCCCTCCCCCACCCCCAGCCCGGGCGCCGTCTGGGCGCCCCGAAAGGAGGGGGTCAGGCGGAGGAGGCAGCGGATGGAGCGAGAGGGGGCTTAGATCCCACAGGGCTGTTGGATGCGGCTCTCCCGCTGGCAGGTGTCGGCACTTTGGCTTCCCTCCGCGGGCGGTGACGACCACGTTCTCCTCCCTCTCAGCTGACCTGGGCCGGTCCAACGAACCTGAGCGCAGGTGGTGCACCTGCGCTGGGGCTCAGGTCCCAGCTGGCACGGGGCCTGTCCAGAGGCACGCAGAAGCCTGTCTCCTGAGCGCGCACGCACCCAGGGCCAGGCTCAGCCGCAGCCAAAGTGACAGAAGAAGAGGCATGTGTAGGGAGGCCCCCCTGCAACCGACTCCCCCCACCCACCCCGTACCCCGTGCAAGAGCACGGATTCCCAAGTAGAGCCCACTGGCAGGCCACTGAGGCCCGGAGCCACCTGCCATCAGCAGCGTAGTCCTGGGTGTCCCCGCAGCCCTCAGGAGCACCAGGGCCTGGGGCTTGATCGACCAGGCAGCTGCGCCTCGGCGAGAAGGCCTATCTGCTTTGGTTTGGAAATCTGGACAGTATCCCTGCGGCATTGCCCGCTATGGTAGCTTGGAACGGCAATCAGTAGGAAAACCACCTGGTTGCGTGGCGTGCTGTGGCAGAGGGAAATGTGCTGAAGATGATGGGTTCTCCCTTTTTTTCCCCCAAAAACGGATGGGTACGACTCGAGTCACTGCCCAGACCACCCATACGTCCGCTTTGGACGGTCACGATGGCCGCTTAGAATATACCCGGTCCATGGAACACCTGGACCTGTAAGCCCACTTGACCGCAGTGCCTGCCTCAAGTGAGCGGAAATGATTTCCACGCAAGGGTCTCACCACCCAATAGGTAAGCAGTTTCGTTTTGCGTCCCGCGGCCCCAGAGCCGAGAGAAACGCTCGTTGGTCGGTACGGTCCCAAAAAGGAGGGCGAGAGGAGGAAGGGCAGGCTCCTTGCTCAGAGTCGTCGGGGTGCTCTGGGGCCCCTCTCGTCCCAGAAAAGAAACGCAGAGAAAGAGAGGTCATTGACAAGGGAGAGGGAAGACCCTGGGCCTGTCCTCTCCGGGAGACAGGCCTCTGCAGGCCTGGCCGGGAGCCCAGGCCGAAGCCCGCAGGCCACCGGTCGGAAAGGCCGGGGTTCCCCTGACCTGACGTAAGGTGGAGGTGACGGCGACGGGAGACAGCATGTCTGTGACCATTGCCGTGGGAGAGACCTGCAGGGCAACGCCGGCCGGCCCTAGCTAGGCCCCCGCTTGAGGAGGCCTCGGGGACTTTGGTTGGCGAGGAAACCCCCTCTTCAGACGGGTCTGGCAGCCTGGCCCAACCCAGACCCTTGGCCTGGGCCAGGTGAGCTATGGCATGGAGAGGGGGGCTCTCCCAGCAGCCCCAGAGCTGGCCCACCGGTCCCTTCCCCCACAGCCCCTTCTGCAAGGGGCCCTGCCCCTCCCCCTGCCTTAGAACTCAGCCCTCTGGCCCCCAGCAAGTGTCAGGAAGGAACTATTCCTATCCAACAGTGGCCCCTAGCGGTGGAAGTTTTGGCTCTGACTTTGGGCACCGGAGCCGCTCTCTGGTTCCTGGAGCTTCTTCTGTCTCTTGGCTTTTCACCAGACACACAGGAGGGAACAACTGTCCAGGACAGCATAGCAGAGCTTCTCTGCTAGCCCAGTCCCCACCCGGCAGGCTCCACCCACGTCGGCGACCCCTTCCGTCGCGTCCCCGTGGCCTCCTGCTGCGCCAATTCGGTGTATACATTTTGGAACCCCGCTTCCCCCGGCGCTGGAGGCTTTCCCGGCAGTGGACGCGCTCCCCGAAGTGCATCGGGTGGGTTTGGGCAGGATGCCTATTGGCCGCATCTGTCCCGGCACTGCCACTGGGGACAACTCCCGAGTGCAGAAAACGCCTCCCCTCCCCCCCCAATCCATCACAGCCGTCTTCCCGCTCCCGGGCTTGGGCACCTCCCGCCAGTGGCCACCGTCTCCAGAGCAACCAGGAGGGGCGGGGTCGGGGCGAGTCTGCCGGGGGCGGGGTGAGTGGCGCTGGGCGTGGGCGGCCCAGCGGGCCGGGGCGCCTGCGCTTTGCTCGCGGCTTTGCGGGCGTCAGAGAGCGGTGTGCGGCGGCGGCGCGGGAGGCCTAGCGCTTGCCCCTCCCCCTCCCCCACCCCCAGCCCGGGCGCCGTCTGGGCGCCCCGAAAGGAGGGGGTCAGGCGGAGGAGGCAGCGGATGGAGCGAGAGGGGGCTTAGATCCCACAGGGCTGTTGGATGCGGCTCTCCCGCTGGCAGGTGTCGGCACTTTGGCTTCCCTCCGCGGGCGGTGACGACCACGTTCTCCTCCCTCTCAGCTGACCTGGGCCGGTCCAACGAACCTGAGCGCAGGTGGTGCACCTGCGCTGGGGCTCAGGTCCCAGCTGGCACGGGGCCTGTCCAGAGGCACGCAGAAGCCTGTCTCCTGAGCGCGCACGCACCCAGGGCCAGGCTCAGCCGCAGCCAAAGTGACAGAAGAAGAGGCATGTGTAGGGAGGCCCCCCTGCAACCGACTCCCCCCACCCACCCCGTACCCCGTGCAAGAGCACGGATTCCCAAGTAGAGCCCACTGGCAGGCCACTGAGGCCCGGAGCCACCTGCCATCAGCAGCGTAGTCCTGGGTGTCCCCGCAGCCCTCAGGAGCACCAGGGCCTGGGGCTTGATCGACCAGGCAGCTGCGCCTCGGCGAGAAGGCCTATCTGCTTTGGTTTGGAAATCTGGACAGTATCCCTGCGGCATTGCCCGCTATGGTAGCTTGGAACGGCAATCAGTAGGAAAACCACCTGGTTGCGTGGCGTGCTGTGGCAGAGGGAAATGTGCTGAAGATGATGGGTTCTCCCTTTTTTTCCCCCAAAAACGGATGGGTACGACTCGAGTCACTGCCCAGACCACCCATACGTCCGCTTTGGACGGTCACGATGGCCGCTTAGAATATACCCGGTCCATGGAACACCTGGACCTGTAAGCCCACTTGACCGCAGTGCCTGCCTCAAGTGAGCGGAAATGATTTCCACGCAAGGGTCTCACCACCCAATAGGTAAGCAGTTTCGTTTTGCGTCCCGCGGCCCCAGAGCCGAGAGAAACGCTCGTTGGTCGGTACGGTCCCAAAAAGGAGGGCGAGAGGAGGAAGGGCAGGCTCCTTGCTCAGAGTCGTCGGGGTGCTCTGGGGCCCCTCTCGTCCCAGAAAAGAAACGCAGAGAAAGAGAGGTCATTGACAAGGGAGAGGGAAGACCCTGGGCCTGTCCTCTCCGGGAGACAGGCCTCTGCAGGCCTGGCCGGGAGCCCAGGCCGAAGCCCGCAGGCCACCGGTCGGAAAGGCCGGGGTTCCCCTGACCTGACGTAAGGTGGAGGTGACGGCGACGGGAGACAGCATGTCTGTGACCATTGCCGTGGGAGAGACCTGCAGGGCAACGCCGGCCGGCCCTAGCTAGGCCCCCGCTTGAGGAGGCCTCGGGGACTTTGGTTGGCGAGGAAACCCCCTCTTCAGACGGGTCTGGCAGCCTGGCCCAACCCAGACCCTTGGCCTGGGCCAGGTGAGCTATGGCATGGAGAGGGGGGCTCTCCCAGCAGCCCCAGAGCTGGCCCACCGGTCCCTTCCCCCACAGCCCCTTCTGCAAGGGGCCCTGCCCCTCCCCCTGCCTTAGAACTCAGCCCTCTGGCCCCCAGCAAGTGTCAGGAAGGAACTATTCCTATCCAACAGTGGCCCCTAGCGGTGGAAGTTTTGGCTCTGACTTTGGGCACCGGAGCCGCTCTCTGGTTCCTGGAGCTTCTTCTGTCTCTTGGCTTTTCACCAGACACACAGGAGGGAACAACTGTCCAGGACAGCATAGCAGAGCTTCTCTGCTAGCCCAGTCCCCACCCGGCAGGCTCCACCCACGTCGGCCACCCCTTCCGTCGCGTCCCCGTGGCCTCCTGCTGCGCCAACTCGGTGTATACATTTTGGAACCCCGCTTCCCCCGGCGCTGGAGGCTTTCCCGGCAGTGGACGCGCTCCCCGAAGTGCATCGGGTGGGTTTGGGCAGGATGCCTATTGGCCGCATCTGTCCCGGCACTGCCACTGGGGACAACTCCCGAGTGCAGAAAACGCCTCCCCTCCCCCCCCAATCCATCACAGCCGTCTTCCCGCTCCCGGGCTTGGGCACCTCCCGCCAGTGGCCACCGTCTCCAGAGCAACCAGGAGGGGCGGGGTCGGGGCGAGTCTGCCGGGGGCGGGGTGAGTGGCGCTGGGCGTGGGCGGCCCAGCGGGCCGGGGCGCCTGCGCTTTGCTCCCGGCTTTGCGGGCGTCAGAGAGCGGTGTGCGGCGGCGGCGCGGGAGGCCTAGCGCTTGCCCCTCCCCCTCCCCCACCCCCAGCCCGGGCGCCGTCTGGGCGCCCCGAAAGGAGGGGGTCAGGCGGAGGAGGCAGCGGATGGAGCGAGAGGGGGCTTAGATCCCACAGGGCTGTTGGATGCGGCTCTCCCGCTGGCAGGTGTCGGCACTTTGGCTTCCCTCCGCGGGCGGTGACGACCACGTTCTCCTCCCTCTCAGCTGACCTGGGCCGGTCCAACGAACCTGAGCGCAGGTGGTGCACCTGCGCTGGGGCTCAGGTCCCAGCTGGCACGGGGCCTGTCCAGAGGCACGCAGAAGCCTGTCTCCTGAGCGCGCACGCACCCAGGGCCAGGCTCAGCCGCAGCCAAAGTGACAGAAGAAGAGGCATGTGTAGGGAGGCCCCCCTGCAACCGACTCCCCCCACCCACCCCGTACCCCGTGCAAGAGCACGGATTCCCAAGTAGAGCCCACTGGCAGGCCACTGAGGCCCGGAGCCACCTGCCATCAGCAGCGTAGTCCTGGGTGTCCCCGCAGCCCTCAGGAGCACCAGGGCCTGGGGCTTGATCGACCAGGCAGCTGCGCCTCGGCGAGAAGGCCTATCTGCTTTGGTTTGGAAATCTGGACAGTATCCCTGCGGCATTGCCCGCTATGGTAGCTTGGAACGGCAATCAGTAGGAAAACCACCTGGTTGCGTGGCGTGCTGTGGCAGAGGGAAATGTGCTGAAGATGATGGGTTCTCCCTTTTTTTCCCCCAAAAACGGATGGGTACGACTCGAGTCACTGCCCAGACCACCCATACGTCCGCTTTGGACGGTCACGATGGCCGCTTAGAATATACCCGGTCCATGGAACACCTGGACCTGTAAGCCCACTTGACCGCAGTGCCTGCCTCAAGTGAGCGGAAATGATTTCCACGCAAGGGTCTCACCACCCAATAGGTAAGCAGTTTCGTTTTGCGTCCCGCGGCCCCAGAGCCGAGAGAAACGCTCGTTGGTCGGTACGGTCCCAAAAGGGAGGGCGAGAGGAGGAAGGGCAGGCTCCTTGCTCAGAGTCGTCGGGGTGCTCTGGGGCCCCTCTCGTCCCAGAAAAGAAACGCAGAGAAAGAGAGGTCATTGACAAGGGAGAGGGAAGACCCTGGGCCTGTCCTCTCCGGGAGACAGGCCTCTGCAGGCCTGGCCGGGAGCCCAGGCCGAAGCCCGCAGGCCACCGGTGGGAAAGGCCGGGGTTCCCCTGACCTGACGTAAGGTGGAGGTGACGGCGACGGGAGACAGCATGTCTGTGACCATTGCCGTGGGAGAGACCTGCAGGGCAACGCCGGCCGGCCCTAGCTAGGCCCCCGCTTGAGGAGGCCTCGGGGACTTTGGTTGGCGAGGAAACCCCCTCTTCAGACGGGTCTGGCAGCCTGGCCCAACCCAGACCCTTGGCCTGGGCCAGGTGAGCTATGGCATGGAGAGGGGGGCTCTCCCAGCAGCCCCAGAGCTGGCCCACCGGTCCCTTCCCCCACAGCCCCTTCTGCAAGGGGCCCTGCCCCTCCCCCTGCCTTAGAACTCAGCCCTCTGGCCCCCAGCAAGTGTCAGGAAGGAACTATTCCTATCCAACAGTGGCCCCTAGCGGTGGAAGTTTTGGCTCTGACTTTGGGCACCGGAGCCGCTCTCTGGTTCCTGGAGCTTCTTCTGTCTCTTGGCTTTTCACCAGACACACAGGAGGGAACAACTGTCCAGGACAGCATAGCAGAGCTTCTCTGCTAGCCCAGTCCCCACCCGGCAGGCTCCACCCACGTCGGCGACCCCTTCCGTCGCGTCCCCGTGGCCTCCTGCTGCGCCAACTCGGTGTATACATTTTGGAACCCCGCTTCCCCCGGCGCTGGAGGCTTTCCCGGCAGCGGACGCGCTCCCCGAAGTGCATCGGGTGGGTTTGGGCAGGATGCCTATTGGCCGCATCTGTCCCGGCACTGCCACTGGGGACAACTCCCGAGTGCAGAAAACGCCTCCCCTCCCCCCCCAATCCATCACAGCCGTCTTCCCGCTCCCGGGCTTGGGCACCTCCCGCCAGTGGCCACCGTCTCCAGAGCAACCAGGAGGGGCGGGGGGGTCGGGGCGAGTCTGCCGGGGGCGGGGTGAGTGGCGCTGGGCGTGGGTGGCCCAGCGGGCCGGGGCGCCTGCGCTTTGCTCCCGGCTTTGCGGGCGTCAGAGAGCGGTGTGCGGCGGCGGCGCGGGAGGCCTAGCGCTTGCCCCTCCCCCTCCCCCACCCCCAGCCCGGGCGCCGTCTGGGCGCCCCGAAAGGAGGGGGTCAGGCGGAGGAGGCAGCGGATGGAGCGAGAGGGGGCTTAGATCCCACAGGGCTGTTGGATGCGGCTCTCCCGCTGGCAGGTGTCGGCACTTTGGCTTCCCTCCGCGGGCGGTGACGACCACGTTCTCCTCCCTCTCAGCTGACCTGGGCCGGTCCAACGAACCTGAGCGCAGGTGGTGCACCTGCGCTGGGGCTCAGGTCCCAGCTGGCACGGGGCCTGTCCAGAGGCACGCAGAAGCCTGTCTCCTGAGCGCGCACGCACCCAGGGCCAGGCTCAGCCGCAGCCAAAGTGACAGAAGAAGAGGCATGTGTAGGGAGGCCCCCCTGCAACCGACTCCCCCCACCCACCCCGTACCCCGTGCAAGAGCACGGATTCCCAAGTAGAGCCCACTGGCAGGCCACTGAGGCCCGGAGCCACCTGCCATCAGCAGCGTAGTCCTGGGTGTCCCCGCAGCCCTCAGGAGCACCAGGGCCTGGGGCTTGATCGACCAGGCAGCTGCGCCTCGGCGAGAAGGCCTATCTGCTTTGGTTTGGAAATCTGGACAGTATCCCTGCGGCATTGCCCGCTATGGTAGCTTGGAACGGCAATCAGTAGGAAAACCACCTGGTTGCGTGGCGTGCTGTGGCAGAGGGAAATGTGCTGAAGATGATGGGTTCTCCCTTTTTTTCCCCCAAAAACGGGTGGGTACGACTCGAGTCACTGCCCAGACCACCCATACGTCCGCTTTGGACGGTCACGATGGCCGCTTAGAATATACCCGGTCCATGGAACACCTGGACCTGTAAGCCCACTTGACCGCAGTGCCTGCCTCAAGTGAGCGGAAATGATTTCCACGCAAGGGTCTCACCACCCAATAGGTAAGCAGTTTCGTTTTGCGTCCCGCGGCCCCAGAGCCGAGAGAAACGCTCGTTGGTCGGTACGGTCCCAAAAAGGAGGGCGAGAGGAGGAAGGGCAGGCTCCTTGCTCAGAGTCGTCGGGGTGCTCTGGGGCCCCTCTCGTCCCAGAAAAGAAACGCAGAGAAAGAGAGGTCATTGACAAGGGAGAGGGAAGACCCTGGGCCTGTCCTCTCCGGGAGACAGGCCTCTGCAGGCCTGGCCGGGAGCCCAGGCCGAAGCCCGCAGGCCACCGGTGGGAAAGGCCGGGGTTCCCCTGACCTGACGTAAGGTGGAGGTGACGGCGACGGGAGACAGCATGTCTGTGACCATTGCCGTGGGAGAGACCTGCAGGGCAACGCCGGCCGGCCCTAGCTAGGCCCCCGCTTGAGGAGGCCTCGGGGACTTTGGTTGGCGAGGAAACCCCCTCTTCAGACGGGTCTGGCAGCCTGGCCCAACCCAGACCCTTGGCCTGGGCCAGGTGAGCTATGGCATGGAGAGGGGGGCTCTCCCAGCAGCCCCAGAGCTGGCCCACCGGTCCCTTCCCCCACAGCCCCTTCTGCAAGGGGCCCTGCCCCTCCCCCTGCCTTAGAACTCAGCCCTCTGGCCCCCAGCAAGTGTCAGGAAGGAACTATTCCTATCCAACAGTGGCCCCTAGCGGTGGAAGTTTTGGCTCTGACTTTGGGCACCGGAGCCGCTCTCTGGTTCCTGGAGCTTCTTCTGTCTCTTGGCTTTTCACCAGACACACAGGAGGGAACAACTGTCCAGGACAGCATAGCAGAGCTTCTCTGCTAGCCCAGTCCCCACCCGGCAGGCTCCACCCACGTCGGCGACCCCTTCCGTCGTGTCCCCGTGGCCTCCTGCTGCGCCAACTCGGTGTATACATTTTGGAACCCCGCTTCCCCCGGCGCTGGAGGCTTTCCCGGCAGCGGACGCGCTCCCCGAAGTGCATCGGGTGGGTTTGGGCAGGATGCCTATTGGCCGCATCTGTCCCGGCACTGCCACTGGGGACAACTCCCGAGTGCAGAAAACGCCTCCCCTCCCCCCCCAATCCATCACAGCCGTCTTCCCGCTCCCGGGCTTGGGCACCTCCCGCCAGTGGCCACCGTCTCCAGAGCAACCAGGAGGGGCGGGGGGGTCGGGGCGAGTCTGCCGGGGGCGGGGTGAGTGGCGCTGGGCGTGGGCGGCCCAGCGGGCCGGGGCGCCTGCGCTTTGCTCCCGGCTTTGCGGGCGTCAGAGAGCGGTGTGCGGCGGCGGCGCGGGAGGCCTAGCGCTTGCCCCTCCCCCTCCCCCACCCCCAGCCCGGGCGCCGTCTGGGCGCCCCGAAAGGAGGGGGTCAGGCGGAGGAGGCAGCGGATGGAGCGAGAGGGGGCTTAGATCCCACAGGGCTGTTGGATGCGGCTCTCCCGCTGGCAGGTGTCGGCACTTTGGCTTCCCTCCGCGGGCGGTGACGACCACGTTCTCCTCCCTCTCAGCTGACCTGGGCCGGTCCAACGAACCTGAGCGCAGGTGGTGCACCTGCGCTGGGGCTCAGGTCCCAGCTGGCACGGGGCCTGTCCAGAGGCACGCAGAAGCCTGTCTCCTGAGCGCGCACGCACCCAGGGCCAGGCTCAGCCGCAGCCAAAGTGACAGAAGAAGAGGCATGTGTAGGGAGGCCCCCCTGCAACCGACTCCCCCCACCCACCCCGTACCCCGTGCAAGAGCACGGATTCCCAAGTAGAGCCCACTGGCAGGCCACTGAGGCCCGGAGCCACCTGCCATCAGCAGCGTAGTCCTGGGTGTCCCCGCAGCCCTCAGGAGCACCAGGGCCTGGGGCTTGATCGACCAGGCAGCTGCGCCTCGGCGAGAAGGCCTATCTGCTTTGGTTTGGAAATCTGGACAGTATCCCTGCGGCATTGCCCGCTATGGTAGCTTGGAACGGCAATCAGTAGGAAAACCACCTGGTTGCGTGGCGTGCTGTGGCAGAGGGAAATGTGCTGAAGATGATGGGTTCTCCCTTTTTTTCCCCCAAAAACGGGTGGGTACGACTCGAGTCACTGCCCAGACCACCCATACGTCCGCTTTGGACGGTCACGATGGCCGCTTAGAATATACCCGGTCCATGGAACACCTGGACCTGTAAGCCCACTTGACCGCAGTGCCTGCCTCAAGTGAGCGGAAATGATTTCCACGCAAGGGTCTCACCACCCAATAGGTAAGCAGTTTCGTTTTGCGTCCCGCGGCCCCAGAGCCGAGAGAAACGCTCGTTGGTCGGTACGGTCCCAAAAAGGAGGGCGAGAGGAGGAAGGGCAGGCTCCTTGCTCAGAGTCGTCGGGGTGCTCTGGGGCCCCTCTCGTCCCAGAAAAGAAACGCAGAGAAAGAGAGGTCATTGACAAGGGAGAGGGAAGACCCTGGGCCTGTCCTCTCCGGGAGACAGGCCTCTGCAGGCCTGGCCGGGAGCCCAGGCCGAAGCCCGCAGGCCACCGGTGGGAAAGGCCGGGGTTCCCCTGACCTGACGTA
This sequence comes from Dasypus novemcinctus, assembly GCF_030445035.2. Taxonomy (NCBI): domain Eukaryota; kingdom Metazoa; phylum Chordata; class Mammalia; order Cingulata; family Dasypodidae; genus Dasypus; species Dasypus novemcinctus. Next base: position 133,668 of record NW_026688213.1, read on the forward strand.
AGGTGGAGGTGACGGCGACGGGAGACAGCATGTCTGTGACCATTGCCGTGGGAGAGACCTGCAGGGCAACGCCGGCCGGCCCTAGCTAGGCCCCCGCTTGAGGAGGCCTCGGGGACTTTGGTTGGCGAGGAAACCCCCTCTTCAGACGGGTCTGGCAGCCTGGCCCAACCCAGACCCTTGGCCTGGGCCAGGTGAGCTATGGCATGGAGAGGGGGGCTCTCCCAGCAGCCCCAGAGCTGGCCCACCGGTCCCTTCCCCCACAGCCCCTTCTGCAAGGGGCCCTGCCCCTCCCCCTGCCTTAGAACTCAGCCCTCTGGCCCCCAGCAAGTGTCAGGAAGGAACTATTCCTATCCAACAGTGGCCCCTAGCGGTGGAAGTTTTGGCTCTGACTTTGGGCACCGGAGCCGCTCTCTGGTTCCTGGAGCTTCTTCTGTCTCTTGGCTTTTCACCAGACACACAGGAGGGAACAACTGTCCAGGACAGCATAGCAGAGCTTCTCTGCTAGCCCAGTCCCCACCCGGCAGGCTCCACCCACGTCGGCGACCCCTTCCGTCGTGTCCCCGTGGCCTCCTGCTGCGCCAACTCGGTGTATACATTTTGGAACCCCGCTTCCCCCGGCGCTGGAGGCTTTCCCGGCAGCGGACGCGCTCCCCGAAGTGCATCGGGTGGGTTTGGGCAGGATGCCTATTGGCCGCATCTGTCCCGGCACTGCCACTGGGGACAACTCCCGAGTGCAGAAAACGCCTCCCCTCCCCCCCCAATCCATCACAGCCGTCTTCCCGCTCCCGGGCTTGGGCACCTCCCGCCAGTGGCCACCGTCTCCAGAGCAACCAGGAGGGGCGGGGTCGGGGCGAGTCTGCCGGGGGCGGGGTGAGTGGCGCTGGGCGTGGGCGGCCCAGCGGGCCGGGGCGCCTGCGCTTTGCTCCCGGCTTTGCGGGCGTCAGAGAGCGGTGTGCGGCGGCGGCGCGGGAGGCCTAGCGCTTGCCCCTCCCCCTCCCCCACCCCCAGCCCGGGCGCCGTCTGGGCGCCCCGAAAGGAGGGGGTCAGGCGGAGGAGGCAGCGGATGGAGCGAGAGGGGGCTTAGATCCCACAGGGCTGTTGGATGCGGCTCTCCCGCTGGCAGGTGTCGGCACTTTGGCTTCCCTCCGCGGGCGGTGACGACCACGTTCTCCTCCCTCTCAGCTGACCTGGGCCGGTCCAACGAACCTGAGCGCAGGTGGTGCACCTGCGCTGGGGCTCAGGTCCCAGCTGGCACGGGGCCTGTCCAGAGGCACGCAGAAGCCTGTCTCCTGAGCGCGCACGCACCCAGGGCCAGGCTCAGCCGCAGCCAAAGTGACAGAAGAAGAGGCATGTGTAGGGAGGCCCCCCTGCAACCGACTCCCCCCACCCACCCCGTACCCCGTGCAAGAGCACGGATTCCCAAGTAGAGCCCACTGGCAGGCCACTGAGGCCCGGAGCCACCTGCCATCAGCAGCGTAATCCTGGGTGTCCCCGCAGCCCTCAGGAGCACCAGGGCCTGGGGCTTGATCGACCAGGCAGCTGCGCCTCGGCGAGAAGGCCTATCTGCTTTGGTTTGGAAATCTGGACAGTATCCCTGCGGCATTGCCCGCTATGGTAGCTTGGAACGGCAATCAGTAGGAAAACCACCTGGTTGCGTGGCGTGCTGTGGCAGAGGGAAATGTGCTGAAGATGATGGGTTCTCCCTTTTTTTCCCCCAAAAACGGATGGGTACGACTCGAGTCACTGCCCAGACCACCCATACGTCCGCTTTGGACGGTCACGATGGCCGCTTAGAATATACCCGGTCCATGGAACACCTGGACCTGTAAGCCCACTTGACCGCAGTGCCTGCCTCAAGTGAGCGGAAATGATTTCCACGCAAGGGTCTCACCACCCAATAGGTAAGCAGTTTCGTTTTGCGTCCCGCGGCCCCAGAGCCGAGAGAAACGCTCGTTGGTCGGTACGGTCCCAAAAAGGAGGGCGAGAGGAGGAAGGGCAGGCTCCTTGCTCAGAGTCGTCGGGGTGCTCTGGGGCCCCTCTCGTCCCAGAAAAGAAACGCAGAGAAAGAGAGGTCATTGACAAGGGAGAGGGAAGACCCTGGGCCTGTCCTCTCCGGGAGACAGGCCTCTGCAGGCCTGGCCGGGAGCCCAGGCCGAAGCCCGCAGGCCACCGGTGGGAAAGGCCGGGGTTCCCCTGACCTGACGTAAGGTGGAGGTGACGGCGACGGGAGACAGCATGTCTGTGACCATTGCCGTGGGAGAGACCTGCAGGGCAACGCCGGCCGGCCCTAGCTAGGCCCCCGCTTGAGGAGGCCTCGGGGACTTTGGTTGGCGAGGAAACCCCCTCTTCAGACGGGTCTGGCAGCCTGGCCCAACCCAGACCCTTGGCCTGGGCCAGGTGAGCTATGGCATGGAGAGGGGGGCTCTCCCAGCAGCCCCAGAGCTGGCCCACCGGTCCCTTCCCCCACAGCCCCTTCTGCAAGGGGCCCTGCCCCTCCCCCTGCCTTAGAACTCAGCCCTCTGGCCCCCAGCAAGTGTCAGGAAGGAACTATTCCTATCCAACAGTGGCCCCTAGCGGTGGAAGTTTTGGCTCTGACTTTGGGCACCGGAGCCGCTCTCTGGTTCCTGGAGCTTCTTCTGTCTCTTGGCTTTTCACCAGACACACAGGAGGGAACAACTGTCCAGGACAGCATAGCAGAGCTTCTCTGCTAGCCCAGTCCCCACCCGGCAGGCTCCACCCACGTCGGCGACCCCTTCCGTCGTGTCCCCGTGGCCTCCTGCTGCGCCAACTCGGTGTATACATTTTGGAACCCCGCTTCCCCCGGCGCTGGAGGCTTTCCCGGCAGCGGACGCGCTCCCCGAAGTGCATCGGGTGGGTTTGGGCAGGATGCCTATTGGCCGCATCTGTCCCGGCACTGCCACTGGGGACAACTCCCGAGTGCAGAAAACGCCTCCCCTCCCCCCCCAATCCATCACAGCCGTCTTCCCGCTCCCGGGCTTGGGCACCTCCCGCCAGTGGCCACCGTCTCCAGAGCAACCAGGAGGGGCGGGGGGGTCGGGGCGAGTCTGCCGGGGGCGGGGTGAGTGGCGCTGGGCGTGGGCGGCCCAGCGGGCCGGGGCGCCTGCGCTTTGCTCCCGGCTTTGCGGGCGTCAGAGAGCGGTGTGCGGCGGCGGCGCGGGAGGCCTAGCGCTTGCCCCTCCCCCTCCCCCACCCCCAGCCCGGGCGCCGTCTGGGCGCCCCGAAAGGAGGGGGTCAGGCGGAGGAGGCAGCGGATGGAGCGAGAGGGGGCTTAGATCCCACAGGGCTGTTGGATGCGGCTCTCCCGCTGGCAGGTGTCGGCACTTTGGCTTCCCTCCGCGGGCGGTGACGACCACGTTCTCCTCCCTCTCAGCTGACCTGGGCCGGTCCAACGAACCTGAGCGCAGGTGGTGCACCTGCGCTGGGGCTCAGGTCCCAGCTGGCACGGGGCCTGTCCAGAGGCACGCAGAAGCCTGTCTCCTGAGCGCGCACGCACCCAGGGCCAGGCTCAGCCGCAGCCAAAGTGACAGAAGAAGAGGCATGTGTAGGGAGGCCCCCCTGCAACCGACTCCCCCCACCCACCCCGTACCCCGTGCAAGAGCACGGATTCCCAAGTAGAGCCCACTGGCAGGCCACTGAGGCCCGGAGCCACCTGCCATCAGCAGCGTAGTCCTGGGTGTCCCCGCAGCCCTCAGGAGCACCAGGGCCTGGGGCTTGATCGACCAGGCAGCTGCGCCTCGGCGAGAAGGCCTATCTGCTTTGGTTTGGAAATCTGGACAGTATCCCTGCGGCATTGCCCGCTATGGTAGCTTGGAACGGCAATCAGTAGGAAAACCACCTGGTTGCGTGGCGTGCTGTGGCAGAGGGAAATGTGCTGAAGATGATGGGTTCTCCCTTTTTTTCCCCCAAAAACGGATGGGTACGACTCGAGTCACTGCCCAGACCACCCATACGTCCGCTTTGGACGGTCACGATGGCCGCTTAGAATATACCCGGTCCATGGAACACCTGGACCTGTAAGCCCACTTGACCGCAGTGCCTGCCTCAAGTGAGCGGAAATGATTTCCACGCAAGGGTCTCACCACCCAATAGGTAAGCAGTTTCGTTTTGCGTCCCGCGGCCCCAGAGCCGAGAGAAACGCTCGTTGGTCGGTACGGTCCCAAAAAGGAGGGCGAGAGGAGGAAGGGCAGGCTCCTTGCTCAGAGTCGTCGGGGTGCTCTGGGGCCCCTCTCGTCCCAGAAAAGAAACGCAGAGAAAGAGAGGTCATTGACAAGGGAGAGGGAAGACCCTGGGCCTGTCCTCTCCGGGAGACAGGCCTCTGCAGGCCTGGCCGGGAGCCCAGGCCGAAGCCCGCAGGCCACCGGTGGGAAAGGCCGGGGTTCCCCTGACCTGACGTAAGGTGGAGGTGACGGCGACGGGAGACAGCATGTCTGTGACCATTGCCGTGGGAGAGACCTGCAGGGCAACGCCGGCCGGCCCTAGCTAGGCCCCCGCTTGAGGAGGCCTCGGGGACTTTGGTTGGCGAGGAAACCCCCTCTTCAGACGGGTCTGGCAGCCTGGCCCAACCCAGACCCTTGGCCTGGGCCAGGTGAGCTATGGCATGGAGAGGGGGGCTCTCCCAGCAGCCCCAGAGCTGGCCCACCGGTCCCTTCCCCCACAGCCCCTTCTGCAAGGGGCCCTGCCCCTCCCCCTGCCTTAGAACTCAGCCCTCTGGCCCCCAGCAAGTGTCAGGAAGGAACTATTCCTATCCAACAGTGGCCCCTAGCGGTGGAAGTTTTGGCTCTGACTTTGGGCACCGGAGCCGCTCTCTGGTTCCTGGAGCTTCTTCTGTCTCTTGGCTTTTCACCAGACACACAGGAGGGAACAACTGTCCAGGACAGCATAGCAGAGCTTCTCTGCTAGCCCAGTCCCCACCCGGCAGGCTCCACCCACGTCGGCGACCCCTTCCGTCGTGTCCCCGTGGCCTCCTGCTGCGCCAACTCGGTGTATACATTTTGGAACCCCGCTTCCCCCGGCGCTGGAGGCTTTCCCGGCAGCGGACGCGCTCCCCGAAGTGCATCGGGTGGGTTTGGGCAGGATGCCTATTGGCCGCATCTGTCCCGGCACTGCCACTGGGGACAACTCCCGAGTGCAGAAAACGCCTCCCCTCCCCCCCCAATCCATCACAGCCGTCTTCCCGCTCCCGGGCTTGGGCACCTCCCGCCAGTGGCCACCGTCTCCAGAGCAACCAGGAGGGGCGGGGTCGGGGCGAGTCTGCCGGGGGCGGGGTGAGTGGCGCTGGGCGTGGGCGGCCCAGCGGGCCGGGGCGCCTGCGCTTTGCTCCCGGCTTTGCGGGCGTCAGAGAGCGGTGTGCGGCGGCGGCGCGGGAGGCCTAGCGCTTGCCCCTCCCCCTCCCCCACCCCCAGCCCGGGCGCCGTCTGGGCGCCCCGAAAGGAGGGGGTCAGGCGGAGGAGGCAGCGGATGGAGCGAGAGGGGGCTTAGATCCCACAGGGCTGTTGGATGCGGCTCTCCCGCTGGCAGGTGTCGGCACTTTGGCTTCCCTCCGCGGGCGGTGACGACCACGTTCTCCTCCCTCTCAGCTGACCTGGGCCGGTCCAACGAACCTGAGCGCAGGTGGTGCACCTGCGCTGGGGCTCAGGTCCCAGCTGGCACGGGGCCTGTCCAGAGGCACGCAGAAGCCTGTCTCCTGAGCGCGCACGCACCCAGGGCCAGGCTCAGCCGCAGCCAAAGTGACAGAAGAAGAGGCATGTGTAGGGAGGCCCCCCTGCAACCGACTCCCCCCACCCACCCCGTACCCCGTGCAAGAGCACGGATTCCCAAGTAGAGCCCACTGGCAGGCCACTGAGGCCCGGAGCCACCTGCCATCAGCAGCGTAATCCTGGGTGTCCCCGCAGCCCTCAGGAGCACCAGGGCCTGGGGCTTGATCGACCAGGCAGCTGCGCCTCGGCGAGAAGGCCTATCTGCTTTGGTTTGGAAATCTGGACAGTATCCCTGCGGCATTGCCCGCTATGGTAGCTTGGAACGGCAATCAGTAGGAAAACCACCTGGTTGCGTGGCGTGCTGTGGCAGAGGGAAATGTGCTGAAGATGATGGGTTCTCCCTTTTTTTCCCCCAAAAACGGATGGGTACGACTCGAGTCACTGCCCAGACCACCCATACGTCCGCTTTGGACGGTCACGATGGCCGCTTAGAATATACCCGGTCCATGGAACACCTGGACCTGTAAGCCCACTTGACCGCAGTGCCTGCCTCAAGTGAGCGGAAATGATTTCCACGCAAGGGTCTCACCACCCAATAGGTAAGCAGTTTCGTTTTGCGTCCCGCGGCCCCAGAGCCGAGAGAAACGCTCGTTGGTCGGTACGGTCCCAAAAAGGAGGGCGAGAGGAGGAAGGGCAGGCTCCTTGCTCAGAGTCGTCGGGGTGCTCTGGGGCCCCTCTCGTCCCAGAAAAGAAACGCAGAGAAAGAGAGGTCATTGACAAGGGAGAGGGAAGACCCTGGGCCTGTCCTCTCCGGGAGACAGGCCTCTGCAGGCCTGGCCGGGAGCCCAGGCCGAAGCCCGCAGGCCACCGGTGGGAAAGGCCGGGGTTCCCCTGACCTGACGTAAGGTGGAGGTGACGGCGACGGGAGACAGCATGTCTGTGACCATTGCCGTGGGAGAGACCTGCAGGGCAACGCCGGCCGGCCCTAGCTAGGCCCCCGCTTGAGGAGGCCTCGGGGACTTTGGTTGGCGAGGAAACCCCCTCTTCAGACGGGTCTGGCAGCCTGGCCCAACCCAGACCCTTGGCCTGGGCCAGGTGAGCTATGGCATGGAGAGGGGGGCTCTCCCAGCAGCCCCAGAGCTGGCCCACCGGTCCCTTCCCCCACAGCCCCTTCTGCAAGGGGCCCTGCCCCTCCCCCTGCCTTAGAACTCAGCCCTCTGGCCCCCAGCAAGTGTCAGGAAGGAACTATTCCTATCCAACAGTGGCCCCTAGCGGTGGAAGTTTTGGCTCTGACTTTGGGCACCGGAGCCGCTCTCTGGTTCCTGGAGCTTCTTCTGTCTCTTGGCTTTTCACCAGACACACAGGAGGGAACAACTGTCCAGGACAGCATAGCAGAGCTTCTCTGCTAGCCCAGTCCCCACCCGGCAGGCTCCACCCACGTCGGCGACCCCTTCCGTCGTGTCCCCGTGGCCTCCTGCTGCGCCAACTCGGTGTATACATTTTGGAACCCCGCTTCCCCCGGCGCTGGAGGCTTTCCCGGCAGCGGACGCGCTCCCCGAAGTGCATCGGGTGGGTTTGGGCAGGATGCCTATTGGCCGCATCTGTCCCGGCACTGCCACTGGGGACAACTCCCGAGTGCAGAAAACGCCTCCCCTCCCCCCCCAATCCATCACAGCCGTCTTCCCGCTCCCGGGCTTGGGCACCTCCCGCCAGTGGCCACCGTCTCCAGAGCAACCAGGAGGGGCGGGGGGGTCGGGGCGAGTCTGCCGGGGGCGGGGTGAGTGGCGCTGGGCGTGGGCGGCCCAGCGGGCCGGGGCGCCTGCGCTTTGCTCCCGGCTTTGCGGGCGTCAGAGAGCGGTGTGCGGCGGCGGCGCGGGAGGCCTAGCGCTTGCCCCTCCCCCTCCCCCACCCCCAGCCCGGGCGCCGTCTGGGCGCCCCGAAAGGAGGGGGTCAGGCGGAGGAGGCAGCGGATGGAGCGAGAGGGGGCTTAGATCCCACAGGGCTGTTGGATGCGGCTCTCCCGCTGGCAGGTGTCGGCACTTTGGCTTCCCTCCGCGGGCGGTGACGACCACGTTCTCCTCCCTCTCAGCTGACCTGGGCCGGTCCAACGAACCTGAGCGCAGGTGGTGCACCTGCGCTGGGGCTCAGGTCCCAGCTGGCACGGGGCCTGTCCAGAGGCACGCAGAAGCCTGTCTCCTGAGCGCGCACGCACCCAGGGCCAGGCTCAGCCGCAGCCAAAGTGACAGAAGAAGAGGCATGTGTAGGGAGGCCCCCCTGCAACCGACTCCCCCCACCCACCCCGTACCCCGTGCAAGAGCACGGATTCCCAAGTAGAGCCCACTGGCAGGCCACTGAGGCCCGGAGCCACCTGCCATCAGCAGCGTAGTCCTGGGTGTCCCCGCAGCCCTCAGGAGCACCAGGGCCTGGGGCTTGATCGACCAGGCAGCTGCGCCTCGGCGAGAAGGCCTATCTGCTTTGGTTTGGAAATCTGGACAGTATCCCTGCGGCATTGCCCGCTATGGTAGCTTGGAACGGCAATCAGTAGGAAAACCACCTGGTTGCGTGGCGTGCTGTGGCAGAGGGAAATGTGCTGAAGATGATGGGTTCTCCCTTTTTTTCCCCCAAAAACGGATGGGTACGACTCGAGTCACTGCCCAGACCACCCATACGTCCGCTTTGGACGGTCACGATGGCCGCTTAGAATATACCCGGTCCATGGAACACCTGGACCTGTAAGCCCACTTGACCGCAGTGCCTGCCTCAAGTGAGCGGAAATGATTTCCACGCAAGGGTCTCACCACCCAATAGGTAAGCAGTTTCGTTTTGCGTCCCGCGGCCCCAGAGCCGAGAGAAACGCTCGTTGGTCGGTACGGTCCCAAAAAGGAGGGCGAGAGGAGGAAGGGCAGGCTCCTTGCTCAGAGTCGTCGGGGTGCTCTGGGGCCCCTCTCGTCCCAGAAAAGAAACGCAGAGAAAGAGAGGTCATTGACAAGGGAGAGGGAAGACCCTGGGCCTGTCCTCTCCGGGAGACAGGCCTCTGCAGGCCTGGCCGGGAGCCCAGGCCGAAGCCCGCAGGCCACCGGTGGGAAAGGCCGGGGTTCCCCTGACCTGACGTAAGGTGGAGGTGACGGCGACGGGAGACAGCATGTCTGTGACCATTGCCGTGGGAGAGACCTGCAGGGCAACGCCGGCCGGCCCTAGCTAGGCCCCCGCTTGAGGAGGCCTCGGGGACTTTGGTTGGCGAGGAAACCCCCTCTTCAGACGGGTCTGGCAGCCTGGCCCAACCCAGACCCTTGGCCTGGGCCAGGTGAGCTATGGCATGGAGAGGGGGGCTCTCCCAGCAGCCCCAGAGCTGGCCCACCGGTCCCTTCCCCCACAGCCCCTTCTGCAAGGGGCCCTGCCCCTCCCCCTGCCTTAGAACTCAGCCCTCTGGCCCCCAGCAAGTGTCAGGAAGGAACTATTCCTATCCAACAGTGGCCCCTAGCGGTGGAAGTTTTGGCTCTGACTTTGGGCACCGGAGCCGCTCTCTGGTTCCTGGAGCTTCTTCTGTCTCTTGGCTTTTCACCAGACACACAGGAGGGAACAACTGTCCAGGACAGCATAGCAGAGCTTCTCTGCTAGCCCAGTCCCCACCCGGCAGGCTCCACCCACGTCGGCGACCCCTTCCGTCGTGTCCCCGTGGCCTCCTGCTGCGCCAACTCGGTGTATACATTTTGGAACCCCGCTTCCCCCGGCGCTGGAGGCTTTCCCGGCAGCGGACGCGCTCCCCGAAGTGCATCGGGTGGGTTTGGGCAGGATGCCTATTGGCCGCATCTGTCCCGGCACTGCCACTGGGGACAACTCCCGAGTGCAGGAAACGCCTCCCCTCCCCCCCCAATCCATCACAGCCGTCTTCCCGCTCCCGGGCTTGGGCACCTCCCGCCAGTGGCCACCGTCTCCAGAGCAACCAGGAGGGGCGGGGTCGGGGCGAGTCTGCCGGGGGCGGGGTGAGTGGCGCTGGGCGTGGGCGGCCCAGCGGGCCGGGGCGCCTGCGCTTTGCTCCCGGCTTTGCGGGCGTCAGAGAGCGGTGTGCGGCGGCGGCGCGGGAGGCCTAGCGCTTGCCCCTCCCCCTCCCCCACCCCCAGCCCGGGCGCCGTCTGGGCGCCCCGAAAGGAGGGGGTCAGGCGGAGGAGGCAGCGGATGGAGCGAGAGGGGGCTTAGATCCCACAGGGCTGTTGGATGCGGCTCTCCCGCTGGCAGGTGTCGGCACTTTGGCTTCCCTCCGCGGGCGGTGACGACCACGTTCTCCTCCCTCTCAGCTGACCTGGGCCGGTCCAACGAACCTGAGCGCAGGTGGTGCACCTGCGCTGGGGCTCAGGTCCCAGCTGGCACGGGGCCTGTCCAGAGGCACGCAGAAGCCTGTCTCCTGAGCGCGCACGCACCCAGGGCCAGGCTCAGCCGCAGCCAAAGTGACAGAAGAAGAGGCATGTGTAGGGAGGCCCCCCTGCAACCGACTCCCCCCACCCACCCCGTACCCCGTGCAAGAGCACGGATTCCTAAGTAGAGCCCACTGGCAGGCCACTGAGGCCCGGAGCCACCTGCCATCAGCAGCGTAATCCTGGGTGTCCCCGCAGCCCTCAGGAGCACCAGGGCCTGGGGCTTGATCGACCAGGCAGCTGCGCCTCGGCGAGAAGGCCTATCTGCTTTGGTTTGGAAATCTGGACAGTATCCCTGCGGCATTGCCCGCTATGGTAGCTTGGAACGGCAATCAGTAGGAAAACCACCTGGTTGCGTGGCGTGCTGTGGCAGAGGGAAATGTGCTGAAGATGATGGGTTCTCCCTTTTTTTCCCCCAAAAACGGATGGGTACGACTCGAGTCACTGCCCAGACCACCCATACGTCCGCTTTGGACGGTCACGATGGCCGCTTAGAATATACCCGGTCCATGGAACACCTGGACCTGTAAGCCCACTTGACCGCAGTGCCTGCCTCAAGTGAGCAGAAATGATTTCCACGCAAGGGTCTCACCACCCAATAGGTAAGCAGTTTCGTTTTGCGTCCCGCGGCCCCAGAGCCGAGAGAAACGCTCGTTGGTCGGTACGGTCCCAAAAAGGAGGGCGAGAGGAGGAAGGGCAGGCTCCTTGCTCAGAGTCGTCGGGGTGCTCTGGGGCCCCTCTCGTCCCAGAAAAGAAACGCAGAGAAAGAGAGGTCATTGACAAGGGAGAGGGAAGACCCTGGGCCTGTCCTCTCCGGGAGACAGGCCTCTGCAGGCCTGGCCGGGAGCCCAGGCCGAAGCCCGCAGGCCACCGGTCGGAAAGGCCGGGGTTCCCCTGACCTGACGTAAGGTGGAGGTGACGGCGACGGGAGACAGCATGTCTGTGACCATTGCCGTGGGAGAGACCTGCAGGGCAACGCCGGCCGGCCCTAGCTAGGCCCCCGCTTGAGGAGGCCTCGGGGACTTTGGTTGGCGAGGAAACCCCCTCTTCAGACGGGTCTGGCAGCCTGGCCCAACCCAGACCCTTGGCCTGGGCCAGGTGAGCTATGGCATGGAGAGGGGGGCTCTCCCAGCAGCCCCAGAGCTGGCCCACCGGTCCCTTCCCCCACAGCCCCTTCTGCAAGGGGCCCTGCCCCTCCCCCTGCCTTAGAACTCAGCCCTCTGGCCCCCAGCAAGTGTCAGGAAGGAACTATTCCTATCCAACAGTGGCCCCTAGCGGTGGAAGTTTTGGCTCTGACTTTGGGCACCGGAGCCGCTCTCTGGTTCCTGGAGCTTCTTCTGTCTCTTGGCTTTTCACCAGACACACAGGAGGGAACAACTGTCCAGGACAGCATAGCAGAGCTTCTCTGCTAGCCCAGTCCCCACCCGGCAGGCTCCACCCACGTCGGCGACCCCTTCCGTCGTGTCCCCGTGGCCTCCTGCTGCGCCAACTCGGTGTATACATTTTGGAACCCCGCTTCCCCCGGCGCTGGAGGCTTTCCCGGCAGCGGACGCGCTCCCCGAAGTGCATCGGGTGGGTTTGGGCAGGATGCCTATTGGCCGCATCTGTCCCGGCACTGCCACTGGGGACAACTCCCGAGTGCAGAAAACGCCTCCCCTCCCCCCCCAATCCATCACAGCCGTCTTCCCGCTCCCGGGCTTGGGCACCTCCCGCCAGTGGCCACCGTCTCCAGAGCAACCAGGAGGGGCGGGGTCGGGGCGAGTCTGCCGGGGGCGGGGTGAGTGGCGCTGGGCGTGGGCGGCCCAGCGGGCCGGGGCGCCTGCGCTTTGCTCCCGGCTTTGCGGGCGTCAGAGAGCGGTGTGCGGCGGCGGCGCGGGAGGCCTAGCGCTTGCCCCTCCCCCTCCCCCACCCCCAGCCCGGGCGCCGTCTGGGCGCCCCGAAAGGAGGGGGTCAGGCGGAGGAGGCAGCGGATGGAGCGAGAGGGGGCTTAGATCCCACAGGGCTGTTGGATGCGGCTCTCCCGCTGGCAGGTGTCGGCACTTTGGCTTCCCTCCGCGGGCGGTGACGACCACGTTCTCCTCCCTCTCAGCTGACCTGGGCCGGTCCAACGAACCTGAGCGCAGGTGGTGCACCTGCGCTGGGGCTCAGGTCCCAGCTGGCACGGGGCCTGTCCAGAGGCACGCAGAAGCCTGTCTCCTGAGCGCGCACGCACCCAGGGCCAGGCTCAGCCGCAGCCAAAGTGACAGAAGAAGAGGCATGTGTAGGGAGGCCCCCCTGCAACCGACTCCCCCCACCCACCCTGTACCCCGTGCAAGAGCACGGATTCCCAAGTAGAGCCCACTGGCAGGCCACTGAGGCCCGGAGCCACCTGCCATCAGCAGCGTAGTCCTGGGTGTCCCCGCAGCCCTCAGGAGCACCAGGGCCTGGGGCTTGATCGACCAGGCAGCTGCGCCTCGGCGAGAAGGCCTATCTGCTTTGGTTTGGAAATCTGGACAGTATCCCTGCGGCATTGCCCGCTATGGTAGCTTGGAACGGCAATCAGTAGGAAAACCACCTGGTTGCGTGGCGTGCTGTGGCAGAGGGAAATGTGCTGAAGATGATGGGTTCTCCCTTTTTTTCCCCCAAAAACGGATGGGTACGACTCGAGTCACTGCCCAGACCACCCATACGTCCGCTTTGGACGGTCACGATGGCCGCTTAGAATATACCCGGTCCATGGAACACCTGGACCTGTAAGCCCACTTGACCGCAGTGCCTGCCTCAAGTGAGCGGAAATGATTTCCACGCAAGGGTCTCACCACCCAATAGGTAAGCAGTTTCGTTTTGCGTCCCGCGGCCCCAGAGCCGAGAGAAACGCTCGTTGGTCGGTACGGTCCCAAAAAGGAGGGCGAGAGGAGGAAGGGCAGGCTCCTTGCTCAGAGTCGTCGGGGTGCTCTGGGGCCCCTCTCGTCCCAGAAAAGAAACGCAGAGAAAGAGAGGTCATTGACAAGGGAGAGGGAAGACCCTGGGCCTGTCCTCTCCGGGAGACAGGCCTCTGCAGGCCTGGCCGGGAGCCCAGGCCGAAGCCCGCAGGCCACCGGTGGGAAAGGCCGGGGTTCCCCTGACCTGACGTAAGGTGGAGGTGACGGCGACGGGAGACAGCATGTCTGTGACCATTGCCGTGGGAGAGACCTGCAGGGCAACGCCGGCCGGCCCTAGCTAGGCCCCCGCTTGAGGAGGCCTCGGGGACTTTGGTTGGCGAGGAAACCCCCTCTTCAGACGGGTCTGGCAGCCTGGCCCAACCCAGACCCTTGGCCTGGGCCAGGTGAGCTATGGCATGGAGAGGGGGGCTCTCCCAGCAGCCCCAGAGCTGGCCCACCGGTCCCTTCCCCCACAGCCCCTTCTGCAAGGGGCCCTGCCCCTCCCCCTGCCTTAGAACTCAGCCCTCTGGCCCCCAGCAAGTGTCAGGAAGGAACTATTCCTATCCAACAGTGGCCCCTAGCGGTGGAAGTTTTGGCTCTGACTTTGGGCACCGGAGCCGCTCTCTGGTTCCTGGAGCTTCTTCTGTCTCTTGGCTTTTCACCAGACACACAGGAGGGAACAACTGTCCAGGACAGCATAGCAGAGCTTCTCTGCTAGCCCAGTCCCCACCCGGCAGGCTCCACCCACGTCGGCGACCCCTTCCGTCGTGTCCCCGTGGCCTCCTGCTGCGCCAACTCGGTGTATACATTTTGGAACCCCGCTTCCCCCGGCGCTGGAGGCTTTCCCGGCAGCGGACGCGCTCCCCGAAGTGCATCGGGTGGGTTTGGGCAGGATGCCTATTGGCCGCATCTGTCCCGGCACTGCCACTGGGGACAACTCCCGAGTGCAGAAAACGCCTCCCCTCCCCCCCCAATCCATCACAGCCGTCTTCCCGCTCCCGGGCTTGGGCACCTCCCGCCAGTGGCCACCGTCTCCAGAGCAACCAGGAGGGGCGGGGGGGTCGGGGCGAGTCTGCCGGGGGCGGGGTGAGTGGCGCTGGGCGTGGGCGGCCCAGCGGGCCGGGGCGCCTGCGCTTTGCTCCCGGCTTTGCGGGCGTCAGAGAGCGGTGTGCGGCGGCGGCGCGGGAGGCCTAGCGCTTGCCCCTCCCCCTCCCCCACCCCCAGCCCGGGCGCCGTCTGGGCGCCCCGAAAGGAGGGGGTCAGGCGGAGGAGGCAGCGGATGGAGCGAGAGGGGGCTTAGATCCCACAGGGCTGTTGGATGCGGCTCTCCCGCTGGCAGGTGTCGGCACTTTGGCTTCCCTCCGCGGGCGGTGACGACCACGTTCTCCTCCCTCTCAGCTGACCTGGGCCGGTCCAACGAACCTGAGCGCAGGTGGTGCACCTGCGCTGGGGCTCAGGTCCCAGCTGGCACGGGGCCTGTCCAGAGGCACGCAGAAGCCTGTCTCCTGAGCGCGCACGCACCCAGGGCCAGGCTCAGCCGCAGCCAAAGTGACAGAAGAAGAGGCATGTGTAGGGAGGCCCCCCTGCAACCGACTCCCCCCACCCACCCCGTACCCCGTGCAAGAGCACGGATTCCCAAGTAGAGCCCACTGGCAGGCCACTGAGGCCCGGAGCCACCTGCCATCAGCAGCGTAGTCCTGGGTGTCCCCGCAGCCCTCAGGAGCACCAGGGCCTGGGGCTTGATCGACCAGGCAGCTGCGCCTCGGCGAGAAGGCCTATCTGCTTTGGTTTGGAAATCTGGACAGTATCCCTGCGGCATTGCCCGCTATGGTAGCTTGGAACGGCAATCAGTAGGAAAACCACCTGGTTGCGTGGCGTGCTGTGGCAGAGGGAAATGTGCTGAAGATGATGGGTTCTCCCTTTTTTTCCCCCAAAAACGGATGGGTACGACTCGAGTCACTGCCCAGACCACCCATACGTCCGCTTTGGACGGTCACGATGGCCGCTTAGAATATACCCGGTCCATGGAACACCTGGACCTGTAAGCCCACTTGACCGCAGTGCCTGCCTCAAGTGAGCGGAAATGATTTCCACGCAAGGGTCTCACCACCCAATAGGTAAGCAGTTTCGTTTTGCGTCCCGCGGCCCCAGAGCCGAGAGAAACGCTCGTTGGTCGGTACGGTCCCAAAAAGGAGGGCGAGAGGAGGAAGGGCAGGCTCCTTGCTCAGAGTCGTCGGGGTGCTCTGGGGCCCCTCTCGTCCCAGAAAAGAAACGCAGAGAAAGAGAGGTCATTGACAAGGGAGAGGGAAGACCCTGGGCCTGTCCTCTCCGGGAGACAGGCCTCTGCAGGCCTGGCCGGGAGCCCAGGCCGAAGCCCGCAGGCCACCGGTGGGAAAGGCCGGGGTTCCCCTGACCTGACGTAAGGTGGAGGTGACGGCGACGGGAGACAGCATGTCTGTGACCATTGCCGTGGGAGAGACCTGCAGGGCAACGCCGGCCGGCCCTAGCTAGGCCCCCGCTTGAGGAGGCCTCGGGGACTTTGGTTGGCGAGGAAACCCCCTCTTCAGACGGGTCTGGCAGCCTGGCCCAACCCAGACCCTTGGCCTGGGCCAGGTGAGCTATGGCATGGAGAGGGGGGCTCTCCCAGCAGCCCCAGAGCTGGCCCACCGGTCCCTTCCCCCACAGCCCCTTCTGCAAGGGGCCCTGCCCCTCCCCCTGCCTTAGAACTCAGCCCTCTGGCCCCCAGCAAGTGTCAGGAAGGAACTATTCCTATCCAACAGTGGCCCCTAGCGGTGGAAGTTTTGGCTCTGACTTTGGGCACCGGAGCCGCTCTCTGGTTCCTGGAGCTTCTTCTGTCTCTTGGCTTTTCACCAGACACACAGGAGGGAACAACTGTCCAGGACAGCATAGCAGAGCTTC
Organism: Dasypus novemcinctus; assembly: GCF_030445035.2. Lineage (NCBI taxonomy): Eukaryota > Metazoa > Chordata > Mammalia > Cingulata > Dasypodidae > Dasypus > Dasypus novemcinctus. The sequence continues at coordinate 149,616 of NW_026688213.1, forward strand.
TCTGCTAGCCCAGTCCCCACCCGGCAGGCTCCACCCACGTCGGCGACCCCTTCCGTCGCGTCCCCGTGGCCTCCTGCTGCGCCAATTCGGTGTATACATTTTGGAACCCCGCTTCCCCCGGCGCTGGAGGCTTTCCCGGCAGTGGACGCGCTCCCCGAAGTGCATCGGGTGGGTTTGGGCAGGATGCCTATTGGCCGCATCTGTCCCGGCACTGCCACTGGGGACAACTCCCGAGTGCAGAAAACGCCTCCCCTCCCCCCCCAATCCATCACAGCCGTCTTCCCGCTCCCGGGCTTGGGCACCTCCCGCCAGTGGCCACCGTCTCCAGAGCAACCAGGAGGGGCGGGGTCGGGGCGAGTCTGCTGGGGGCGGGGTGAGTGGCGCTGGGCGTGGGCGGCCCAGCGTGCCGGGGCGCCTGCGCTTTGCTCCCGGCTTTGCGGGCGTCAGAGAGCGGTGTGCGGCGGCGGCGCGGGAGGCCTAGCGCTTGCCCCTCCCCCTCCCCCACCCCCAGCCCGGGCGCCGTCTGGGCGCCCCGAAAGGAGGGGGTCAGGCGGAGGAGGCAGCGGATGGAGCGAGAGGGGGCTTAGATCCCACAGGGCTGTTGGATGCGGCTCTCCCGCTGGCAGGTGTCGGCACTTTGGCTTCCCTCCGCGGGCGGTGACGACCACGTTCTCCTCCCTCTCAGCTGACCTGGGCCGGTCCAACGAACCTGAGCGCAGGTGGTGCACCTGCGCTGGGGCTCAGGTCCCAGCTGGCACGGGGCCTGTCCAGAGGCACGCAGAAGCCTGTCTCCTGAGCGCGCACGCACCCAGGGCCAGGCTCAGCCGCAGCCAAAGTGACAGAAGAAGAGGCATGTGTAGGGAGGCCCCCCTGCAACCGACTCCCCCCACCCACCCCGTACCCCGTGCAAGAGCACGGATTCCCAAGTAGAGCCCACTGGCAGGCCACTGAGGCCCGGAGCCACCTGCCATCAGCAGCGTAGTCCTGGGTGTCCCCGCAGCCCTCAGGAGCACCAGGGCCTGGGGCTTGATCGACCAGGCAGCTGCGCCTCGGCGAGAAGGCCTATCTGCTTTGGTTTGGAAATCTGGACAGTATCCCTGCGGCATTGCCCGCTATGGTAGCTTGGAACGGCAATCAGTAGGAAAACCACCTGGTTGCGTGGCATGCTGTGGCAGAGGGAAATGTGCTGAAGATGATGGGTTCTCCCTTTTTTTCCCCCAAAAACGGATGGGTACGACTCGAGTCACTGCCCAGACCACCCATACGTCCGCTTTGGACGGTCACGATGGCCGCTTAGAATATACCCGGTCCATGGAACACCTGGACCTGTAAGCCCACTTGACCGCAGTGCCTGCCTCAAGTGAGCGGAAATGATTTCCACGCAAGGGTCTCACCACCCAATAGGTAAGCAGTTTCGTTTTGCGTCCCGCGGCCCCAGAGCCGAGAGAAACGCTCGTTGGTCGGTACGGTCCCAAAAAGGAGGGCGAGAGGAGGAAGGGCAGGCTCCTTGCTCAGAGTCGTCGGGGTGCTCTGGGGCCCCTCTCGTCCCAGAAAAGAAACGCAGAGAAAGAGAGGTCATTGACAAGGGAGAGGGAAGACCCTGGGCCTGTCCTCTCCGGGAGACAGGCCTCTGCAGGCCTGGCCGGGAGCCCAGGCCGAAGCCCGCAGGCCACCGGTGGGAAAGGCCGGGGTTCCCCTGACCTGACGTAAGGTGGAGGTGACGGCGACGGGAGACAGCATGTCTGTGACCATTGCCGTGGGAGAGACCTGCAGGGCAACGCCGGCCGGCCCTAGCTAGGCCCCCGCTTGAGGAGGCCTCGGGGACTTTGGTTGGCGAGGAAACCCCCTCTTCAGACGGGTCTGGCAGCCTGGCCCAACCCAGACCCTTGGCCTGGGCCAGGTGAGCTATGGCATGGAGAGGGGGGCTCTCCCAGCAGCCCCAGAGCTGGCCCACCGGTCCCTTCCCCCACAGCCCCTTCTGCAAGGGGCCCTGCCCCTCCCCCTGCCTTAGAACTCAGCCCTCTGGCCCCCAGCAAGTGTCAGGAAGGAACTATTCCTATCCAACAGTGGCCCCTAGCGGTGGAAGTTTTGGCTCTGACTTTGGGCACCGGAGCCGCTCTCTGGTTCCTGGAGCTTCTTCTGTCTCTTGGCTTTTCACCAGACACACAGGAGGGAACAACTGTCCAGGACAGCATAGCAGAGCTTCTCTGCTAGCCCAGTCCCCACCCGGCAGGCTCCACCCACGTCGGCGACCCCTTCCGTCGCGTCCCCGTGGCCTCCTGCTGCGCCAATTCGGTGTATACATTTTGGAACCCCGCTTCCCCCGGCGCTGGAGGCTTTCCCGGCAGTGGACGCGCTCCCCGAAGTGCATCGGGTGGGTTTGGGCAGGATGCCTATTGGCCGCATCTGTCCCGGCACTGCCACTGGGGACAACTCCCGAGTGCAGAAAACGCCTCCCCTCCCCCCCCAATCCATCACAGCCGTCTTCCCGCTCCCGGGCTTGGGCACCTCCCGCCAGTGGCCACCGTCTCCAGAGCAACCAGGAGGGGCGGGGGGGTCGGGGCGAGTCTGCCGGGGGCGGGGTGAGTGGCGCTGGGCGTGGGCGGCCCAGCGGGCCGGGGCGCCTGCGCTTTGCTCCCGGCTTTGCGGGCGTCAGAGAGCGGTGTGCGGCGGCGGCGCGGGAGGCCTAGCGCTTGCCCCTCCCCCTCCCCCACCCCCAGCCCGGGCGCCGTCTGGGCGCCCCGAAAGGAGGGGGTCAGGCGGAGGAGGCAGCGGATGGAGCGAGAGGGGGCTTAGATCCCACAGGGCTGTTGGATGCGGCTCTCCCGCTGGCAGGTGTCGGCACTTTGGCTTCCCTCCGCGGGCGGTGACGACCACGTTCTCCTCCCTCTCAGCTGACCTGGGCCGGTCCAACGAACCTGAGCGCAGGTGGTGCACCTGCGCTGGGGCTCAGGTCCCAGCTGGCACGGGGCCTGTCCAGAGGCACGCAGAAGCCTGTCTCCTGAGCGCGCACGCACCCAGGGCCAGGCTCAGCCGCAGCCAAAGTGACAGAAGAAGAGGCATGTGTAGGGAGGCCCCCCTGCAACCGACTCCCCCCACCCACCCCGTACCCCGTGCAAGAGCACGGATTCCCAAGTAGAGCCCACTGGCAGGCCACTGAGGCCCGGAGCCACCTGCCATCAGCAGCGTAGTCCTGGGTGTCCCCGCAGCCCTCAGGAGCACCAGGGCCTGGGGCTTGATCGACCAGGCAGCTGCGCCTCGGCGAGAAGGCCTATCTGCTTTGGTTTGGAAATCTGGACAGTATCCCTGCGGCATTGCCCGCTATGGTAGCTTGGAACGGCAATCAGTAGGAAAACCACCTGGTTGCGTGGCGTGCTGTGGCAGAGGGAAATGTGCTGAAGATGATGGGTTCTCCCTTTTTTTCCCCCAAAAACGGATGGGTACGACTCGAGTCACTGCCCAGACCACCCATACGTCCGCTTTGGACGGTCACGATGGCCGCTTAGAATATACCCGGTCCATGGAACACCTGGACCTGTAAGCCCACTTGACCGCAGTGCCTGCCTCAAGTGAGCGGAAATGATTTCCACGCAAGGGTCTCACCACCCAATAGGTAAGCAGTTTCGTTTTGCGTCCCGCGGCCCCAGAGCCGAGAGAAACGCTCGTTGGTCGGTACGGTCCCAAAAAGGAGGGCGAGAGGAGGAAGGGCAGGCTCCTTGCTCAGAGTCGTCGGGGTGCTCTGGGGCCCCTCTCGTCCCAGAAAAGAAACGCAGAGAAAGAGAGGTCATTGACAAGGGAGAGGGAAGACCCTGGGCCTGTCCTCTCCGGGAGACAGGCCTCTGCAGGCCTGGCCGGGAGCCCAGGCCGAAGCCCGCAGGCCACCGGTGGGAAAGGCCGGGGTTCCCCTGACCTGACGTAAGGTGGAGGTGACGGCGACGGGAGACAGCATGTCTGTGACCATTGCCGTGGGAGAGACCTGCAGGGCAACGCCGGCCGGCCCTAGCTAGGCCCCCGCTTGAGGAGGCCTCGGGGACTTTGGTTGGCGAGGAAACCCCCTCTTCAGACGGGTCTGGCAGCCTGGCCCAACCCAGACCCTTGGCCTGGGCCAGGTGAGCTATGGCATGGAGAGGGGGGCTCTCCCAGCAGCCCCAGAGCTGGCCCACCGGTCCCTTCCCCCACAGCCCCTTCTGCAAGGGGCCCTGCCCCTCCCCCTGCCTTAGAACTCAGCCCTCTGGCCCCCAGCAAGTGTCAGGAAGGAACTATTCCTATCCAACAGTGGCCCCTAGCGGTGGAAGTTTTGGCTCTGACTTTGGGCACCGGAGCCGCTCTCTGGTTCCTGGAGCTTCTTCTGTCTCTTGGCTTTTCACCAGACACACAGGAGGGAACAACTGTCCAGGACAGCATAGCAGAGCTTCTCTGCTAGCCCAGTCCCCACCCGGCAGGCTCCACCCACGTCGGCGACCCCTTCCGTCGTGTCCCCGTGGCCTCCTGCTGCGCCAACTCGGTGTATACATTTTGGAACCCCGCTTCCCCCGGCGCTGGAGGCTTTCCCGGCAGTGGACGCGCTCCCCGAAGTGCATCGGGTGGGTTTGGGCAGGATGCCTATTGGCCGCATCTGTCCCGGCACTGCCACTGGGGACAACTCCCGAGTGCAGAAAACGCCTCCCCTCCCCCCCCAATCCATCACAGCCGTCTTCCCGCTCCCGGGCTTGGGCACCTCCCGCCAGTGGCCACCGTCTCCAGAGCAACCAGGAGGGGCGGGGTCGGGGCGAGTCTGCCGGGGGCGGGGTGAGTGGCGCTGGGCGTGGGCGGCCCAGCGGGCCGGGGCGCCTGCGCTTTGCTCCCGGCTTTGCGGGCGTCAGAGAGCGGTGTGCGGCGGCGGCGCGGGAGGCCTAGAGCTTGCCCCTCCCCCTCCCCCACCCCCAGCCCGGGCGCCGTCTGGGCGCCCCGAAAGGAGGGGGTCAGGCGGAGGAGGCAGCGGATGGAGCGAGAGGGGGCTTAGATCCCACAGGGCTGTTGGATGCGGCTCTCCCGCTGGCAGGTGTCGGCACTTTGGCTTCCCTCCGCGGGCGGTGACGACCACGTTCTCCTCCCTCTCAGCTGACCTGGGCCGGTCCAACGAACCTGAGCGCAGGTGGTGCACCTGCGCTGGGGCTCAGGTCCCAGCTGGCACGGGGCCTGTCCAGAGGCACGCAGAAGCCTGTCTCCTGAGCGCGCACGCACCCAGGGCCAGGCTCAGCCGCAGCCAAAGTGACAGAAGAAGAGGCATGTGTAGGGAGGCCCCCCTGCAACCGACTCCCCCCACCCACCCCGTACCCCGTGCAAGAGCACGGATTCCCAAGTAGAGCCCACTGGCAGGCCACTGAGGCCCGGAGCCACCTGCCATCAGCAGCGTAGTCCTGGGTGTCCCCGCAGCCCTCAGGAGCACCAGGGCCTGGGGCTTGATCGACCAGGCAGCTGCGCCTCGGCGAGAAGGCCTATCTGCTTTGGTTTGGAAATCTGGACAGTATCCCTGCGGCATTGCCCGCTATGGTAGCTTGGAACGGCAATCAGTAGGAAAACCACCTGGTTGCGTGGTGTGCTGTGGCAGAGGGAAATGTGCTGAAGATGATGGGTTCTCCCTTTTTTTCCCCCAAAAACGGATGGGTACGACTCGAGTCACTGCCCAGACCACCCATACGTCCGCTTTGGACGGTCACGATGGCCGCTTAGAATATACCCGGTCCATGGAACACCTGGACCTGTAAGCCCACTTGACCGCAGTGCCTGCCTCAAGTGAGCGGAAATGATTTCCACGCAAGGGTCTCACCACCCAATAGGTAAGCAGTTTCGTTTTGCGTCCCGCGGCCCCAGAGCCGAGAGAAACGCTCGTTGGTCGGTACGGTCCCAAAAAGGAGGGCGAGAGGAGGAAGGGCAGGCTCCTTGCTCAGAGTCGTCGGGGTGCTCTGGGGCCCCTCTCGTCCCAGAAAAGAAACGCAGAGAAAGAGAGGTCATTGACAAGGGAGAGGGAAGACCCTGGGCCTGTCCTCTCCGGGAGACAGGCCTCTGCAGGCCTGGCCGGGAGCCCAGGCCGAAGCCCGCAGGCCACCGGTGGGAAAGGCCGGGGTTCCCCTGACCTGACGTAAGGTGGAGGTGACGGCGACGGGAGACAGCATGTCTGTGACCATTGCCGTGGGAGAGACCTGCAGGGCAACGCCGGCCGGCCCTAGCTAGGCCCCCGCTTGAGGAGGCCTCGGGGACTTTGGTTGGCGAGGAAACCCCCTCTTCAGACGGGTCTGGCAGCCTGGCCCAACCCAGACCCTTGGCCTGGGCCAGGTGAGCTATGGCATGGAGAGGGGGGCTCTCCCAGCAGCCCCAGAGCTGGCCCACCGGTCCCTTCCCCCACAGCCCCTTCTGCAAGGGGCCCTGCCCCTCCCCCTGCCTTAGAACTCAGCCCTCTGGCCCCCAGCAAGTGTCAGGAAGGAACTATTCCTATCCAACAGTGGCCCCTAGCGGTGGAAGTTTTGGCTCTGACTTTGGGCACCGGAGCCGCTCTCTGGTTCCTGGAGCTTCTTCTGTCTCTTGGCTTTTCACCAGACACACAGGAGGGAACAACTGTCCAGGACAGCATAGCAGAGCTTCTCTGCTAGCCCAGTCCCCACCCGGCAGGCTCCACCCACGTCGGCGACCCCTTCCGTCGCGTCCCCGTGGCCTCCTGCTGCGCCAATTCGGTGTATACATTTTGGAACCCCGCTTCCCCCGGCGCTGGAGGCTTTCCCGGCAGTGGACGCGCTCCCCGAAGTGCATCGGGTGGGTTTGGGCAGGATGCCTATTGGCCGCATCTGTCCCGGCACTGCCACTGGGGACAACTCCCGAGTGCAGAAAACGCCTCCCCTCCCCCCCCAATCCATCACAGCCGTCTTCCCGCTCCCGGGCTTGGGCACCTCCCGCCAGTGGCCACCGTCTCCAGAGCAACCAGGAGGGGCGGGGTCGGGGCGAGTCTGCTGGGGGCGGGGTGAGTGGCGCTGGGCGTGGGCGGCCCAGCGTGCCGGGGCGCCTGCGCTTTGCTCCCGGCTTTGCGGGCGTCAGAGAGCGGTGTGCGGCGGCGGCGCGGGAGGCCTAGCGCTTGCCCCTCCCCCTCCCCCACCCCCAGCCCGGGCGCCGTCTGGGCGCCCCGAAAGGAGGGGGTCAGGCGGAGGAGGCAGCGGATGGAGCGAGAGGGGGCTTAGATCCCACAGGGCTGTTGGATGCGGCTCTCCCGCTGGCAGGTGTCGGCACTTTGGCTTCCCTCCGCGGGCGGTGACGACCACGTTCTCCTCCCTCTCAGCTGACCTGGGCCGGTCCAACGAACCTGAGCGCAGGTGGTGCACCTGCGCTGGGGCTCAGGTCCCAGCTGGCACGGGGCCTGTCCAGAGGCACGCAGAAGCCTGTCTCCTGAGCGCGCACGCACCCAGGGCCAGGCTCAGCCGCAGCCAAAGTGACAGAAGAAGAGGCATGTGTAGGGAGGCCCCCCTGCAACCGACTCCCCCCACCCACCCCGTACCCCGTGCAAGAGCACGGATTCCCAAGTAGAGCCCACTGGCAGGCCACTGAGGCCCGGAGCCACCTGCCATCAGCAGCGTAGTCCTGGGTGTCCCCGCAGCCCTCAGGAGCACCAGGGCCTGGGGCTTGATCGACCAGGCAGCTGCGCCTCGGCGAGAAGGCCTATCTGCTTTGGTTTGGAAATCTGGACAGTATCCCTGCGGCATTGCCCGCTATGGTAGCTTGGAACGGCAATCAGTAGGAAAACCACCTGGTTGCGTGGCATGCTGTGGCAGAGGGAAATGTGCTGAAGATGATGGGTTCTCCCTTTTTTTCCCCCAAAAACGGATGGGTACGACTCGAGTCACTGCCCAGACCACCCATACGTCCGCTTTGGACGGTCACGATGGCCGCTTAGAATATACCCGGTCCATGGAACACCTGGACCTGTAAGCCCACTTGACCGCAGTGCCTGCCTCAAGTGAGCGGAAATGATTTCCACGCAAGGGTCTCACCACCCAATAGGTAAGCAGTTTCGTTTTGCGTCCCGCGGCCCCAGAGCCGAGAGAAACGCTCGTTGGTCGGTACGGTCCCAAAAAGGAGGGCGAGAGGAGGAAGGGCAGGCTCCTTGCTCAGAGTCGTCGGGGTGCTCTGGGGCCCCTCTCGTCCCAGAAAAGAAACGCAGAGAAAGAGAGGTCATTGACAAGGGAGAGGGAAGACCCTGGGCCTGTCCTCTCCGGGAGACAGGCCTCTGCAGGCCTGGCCGGGAGCCCAGGCCGAAGCCCGCAGGCCACCGGTGGGAAAGGCCGGGGTTCCCCTGACCTGACGTAAGGTGGAGGTGACGGCGACGGGAGACAGCATGTCTGTGACCATTGCCGTGGGAGAGACCTGCAGGGCAACGCCGGCCGGCCCTAGCTAGGCCCCCGCTTGAGGAGGCCTCGGGGACTTTGGTTGGCGAGGAAACCCCCTCTTCAGACGGGTCTGGCAGCCTGGCCCAACCCAGACCCTTGGCCTGGGCCAGGTGAGCTATGGCATGGAGAGGGGGGCTCTCCCAGCAGCCCCAGAGCTGGCCCACCGGTCCCTTCCCCCACAGCCCCTTCTGCAAGGGGCCCTGCCCCTCCCCCTGCCTTAGAACTCAGCCCTCTGGCCCCCAGCAAGTGTCAGGAAGGAACTATTCCTATCCAACAGTGGCCCCTAGCGGTGGAAGTTTTGGCTCTGACTTTGGGCACCGGAGCCGCTCTCTGGTTCCTGGAGCTTCTTCTGTCTCTTGGCTTTTCACCAGACACACAGGAGGGAACAACTGTCCAGGACAGCATAGCAGAGCTTCTCTGCTAGCCCAGTCCCCACCCGGCAGGCTCCACCCACGTCGGCGACCCCTTCCGTCGCGTCCCCGTGGCCTCCTGCTGCGCCAATTCGGTGTATACATTTTGGAACCCCGCTTCCCCCGGCGCTGGAGGCTTTCCCGGCAGTGGACGCGCTCCCCGAAGTGCATCGGGTGGGTTTGGGCAGGATGCCTATTGGCCGCATCTGTCCCGGCACTGCCACTGGGGACAACTCCCGAGTGCAGAAAACGCCTCCCCTCCCCCCCCCAATCCATCACAGCCGTCTTCCCGCTCCCGGGCTTGGGCACCTCCCGCCAGTGGCCACCGTCTCCAGAGCAACCAGGAGGGGCGGGGTCGGGGCGAGTCTGCCGGGGGCGGGGTGAGTGGCGCTGGGCGTGGGCGGCCCAGCGGGCCGGGGCGCCTGCGCTTTGCTCCCGGCTTTGCGGGCGTCAGAGAGCAGTGTGCGGCGGCGGCGCGGGAGGCCTAGCGCTTGCCCCTCCCCCTCCCCCACCCCCAGCCCGGGTGCCGTCTGGGCGCCCCGAAAGGAGGGGGTCAGGCGGAGGAGGCAGCGGATGGAGCGAGAGGGGGCTTAGATCCCACAGGGCTGTTGGATGCGGCTCTCCCGCTGGCAGGTGTCGGCACTTTGGCTTCCCTCCGCGGGCGGTGACGACCACGTTCTCCTCCCTCTCAGCTGACCTGGGCCGGTCCAACGAACCTGAGCGCAGGTGGTGCACCTGCGCTGGGGCTCAGGTCCCAGCTGGCACGGGGCCTGTCCAGAGGCACGCAGAAGCCTGTCTCCTGAGCGCGCACGCACCCAGGGCCAGGCTCAGCCGCAGCCAAAGTGACAGAAGAAGAGGCATGTGTAGGGAGGCCCCCCTTGCAACCGACTCCCCCCACCCACCCCGTACCCCGTGCAAGAGCACGGATTCCCAAGTAGAGCCCACTGGCAGGCCACTGAGGCCCGGAGCCACCTGCCATCAGCAGCGTAGTCCTGGGTGTCCCCGCAGCCCTCAGGAGCACCAGGGCCTGGGGCTTGATCGACCAGGCAGCTGCGCCTCGGCGAGAAGGCCTATCTGCTTTGGTTTGGAAATCTGGACAGTATCCCTGCGGCATTGCCCGCTATGGTAGCTTGGAACGGCAATCAGTAGGAAAACCACCTGGTTGCGTGGCGTGCTGTGGCAGAGGGAAATGTGCTGAAGATGATGGGTTCTCCCTTTTTTTCCCCCAAAAACGGATGGGTACGACTCGAGTCACTGCCCAGACCACCCATACGTCCGCTTTGGACGGTCACGATGGCCGCTTAGAATATACCCGGTCCATGGAACACCTGGACCTGTAAGCCCACTTGACCGCAGTGCCTGCCTCAAGTGAGCGGAAATGATTTCCACGCAAGGGTCTCACCACCCAATAGGTAAGCAGTTTCGTTTTGCGTCCCGCGGCCCCAGAGCCGAGAGAAACGCTCGTTGGTCGGTACGGTCCCAAAAAGGAGGGCGAGAGGAGGAAGGGCAGGCTCCTTGCTCAGAGTCGTCGGGGTGCTCTGGGGCCCCTCTCGTCCCAGAAAAGAAACGCAGAGAAAGAGAGGTCATTGACAAGGGAGAGGGAAGACCCTGGGCCTGTCCTCTCCGGGAGACAGGCCTCTGCAGGCCTGGCCGGGAGCCCAGGCCGAAGCCCGCAGGCCACCGGTGGGAAAGGCCGGGGTTCCCCTGACCTGACGTAAGGTGGAGGTGACGGCGACGGGAGACAGCATGTCTGTGACCATTGCCGTGGGAGAGACCTGCAGGGCAACGCCGGCCGGCCCTAGCTAGGCCCCCGCTTGAGGAGGCCTCGGGGACTTTGGTTGGCGAGGAAACCCCCTCTTCAGACGGGTCTGGCAGCCTGGCCCAACCCAGACCCTTGGCCTGGGCCAGGTGAGCTATGGCATGGAGAGGGGGGCTCTCCCAGCAGCCCCAGAGCTGGCCCACCGGTCCCTTCCCCCACAGCCCCTTCTGCAAGGGGCCCTGCCCCTCCCCCTGCCTTAGAACTCAGCCCTCTGGCCCCCAGCAAGTGTCAGGAAGGAACTATTCCTATCCAACAGTGGCCCCTAGCGGTGGAAGTTTTGGCTCTGACTTTGGGCACCGGAGCCGCTCTCTGGTTCCTGGAGCTTCTTCTGTCTCTTGGCTTTTCACCAGACACACAGGAGGGAACAACTGTCCAGGACAGCATAGCAGAGCTTCTCTGCTAGCCCAGTCCCCACCCGGCAGGCTCCACCCACGTCGGCCACCCCTTCCGTCGCGTCCCCGTGGCCTCCTGCTGCGCCAATTCGGTGTATACATTTTGGAACCCCGCTTCCCCCGGCGCTGGAGGCTTTCCCGGCAGTGGACGCGCTCCCCGAAGTGCATCGGGTGGGTTTGGGCAGGATGCCTATTGGCCGCATCTGTCCCGGCACTGCCACTGGGGACAACTCCCGAGTGCAGAAAACGCCTCCCCTCCCCCCCCAATCCATCACAGCCGTCTTCCCGCTCCCGGGCTTGGGCACCTCCCGCCAGTGGCCACCGTCTCCAGAGCAACCAGGAGGGGCGGGGTCGGGGCGAGTCTGCCGGGGGCGGGGTGAGTGGCGCTGGGCGTGGGCGGCCCAGCGGGCCGGGGCGCCTGCGCTTTGCTCCCGGCTTTGCGGGCGTCAGAGAGCGGTGTGCGGCGGCGGCGCGGGAGGCCTAGCGCTTGCCCCTCCCCCTCCCCCACCCCCAGCCCGGGCGCCGTCTGGGCGCCCCGAAAGGAGGGGGTCAGGCGGAGGAGGCAGCGGATGGAGCGAGAGGGGGCTTAGATCCCACAGGGCTGTTGGATGCGGCTCTCCCGCTGGCAGGTGTCGGCACTTTGGCTTCCCTCCGCGGGCGGTGACGACCACGTTCTCCTCCCTCTCAGCTGACCTGGGCCGGTCCAACGAACCTGAGCGCAGGTGGTGCACCTGCGCTGGGGCTCAGGTCCCAGCTGGCACGGGGCCTGTCCAGAGGCACGCAGAAGCCTGTCTCCTGAGCGCGCACGCACCCAGGGCCAGGCTCAGCCGCAGCCAAAGTGACAGAAGAAGAGGCATGTGTAGGGAGGCCCCCCTGCAACCGACTCCCCCCACCCACCCCGTACCCCGTGCAAGAGCACGGATTCCCAAGTAGAGCCCACTGGCAGGCCACTGAGGCCCGGAGCCACCTGCCATCAGCAGCGTAGTCCTGGGTGTCCCCGCAGCCCTCAGGAGCACCAGGGCCTGGGGCTTGATCGACCAGGCAGCTGCGCCTCGGCGAGAAGGCCTATCTGCTTTGGTTTGGAAATCTGGACAGTATCCCTGCGGCATTGCCCGCTATGGTAGCTTGGAACGGCAATCAGTAGGAAAACCACCTGGTTGCGTGGCGTGCTGTGGCAGAGGGAAATGTGCTGAAGATGATGGGTTCTCCCTTTTTTTCCCCCAAAAACGGATGGGTACGACTCGAGTCACTGCCCAGACCACCCATACGTCCGCTTTGGACGGTCACGATGGCCGCTTAGAATATACCCGGTCCATGGAACACCTGGACCTGTAAGCCCACTTGACCGCAGTGCCTGCCTCAAGTGAGCGGAAATGATTTCCACGCAAGGGTCTCACCACCCAATAGGTAAGCAGTTTCGTTTTGCGTCCCGCGGCCCCAGAGCCGAGAGAAACGCTCGTTGGTCGGTACGGTCCCAAAAAGGAGGGCGAGAGGAGGAAGGGCAGGCTCCTTGCTCAGAGTCGTCGGGGTGCTCTGGGGCCCCTCTCGTCCCAGAAAAGAAACGCAGAGAAAGAGAGGTCATTGACAAGGGAGAGGGAAGACCCTGGGCCTGTCCTCTCCGGGAGACAGGCCTCTGCAGGCCTGGCCGGGAGCCCAGGCCGAAGCCCGCAGGCCACCGGTGGGAAAGGCCGGGGTTCCCCTGACCTGACGTAAGGTGGAGGTGACGGCGACGGGAGACAGCATGTCTGTGACCATTGCCGTGGGAGAGACCTGCAGGGCAACGCCGGCCGGCCCTAGCTAGGCCCCCGCTTGAGGAGGCCTCGGGGACTTTGGTTGGCGAGGAAACCCCCTCTTCAGACGGGTCTGGCAGCCTGGCCCAACCCAGACCCTTGGCCTGGGCCAGGTGAGCTATGGCATGGAGAGGGGGGCTCTCCCAGCAGCCCCAGAGCTGGCCCACCGGTCCCTTCCCCCACAGCCCCTTCTGCAAGGGGCCCTGCCCCTCCCCCTGCCTTAGAACTCAGCCCTCTGGCCCCCAGCAAGTGTCAGGAAGGAACTATTCCTATCCAACAGTGGCCCCTAGCGGTGGAAGTTTTGGCTCTGACTTTGGGCACCGGAGCCGCTCTCTGGTTCCTGGAGCTTCTTCTGTCTCTTGGCTTTTCACCAGACACACAGGAGGGAACAACTGTCCAGGACAGCATAGCAGAGCTTCTCTGCTAGCCCAGTCCCCACCCGGCAGGCTCCACCCACGTCGGCGACCCCTTCCATCGCGTCCCCGTGGCCTCCTGCTGCGCCAATTCGGTGTATACATTTTGGAACCCCGCTTCCCCCGGCGCTGGAGGCTTTCCCGGCAGCGGACGCGCTCCCCGAAGTGCATCGGGTGGGTTTGGGCAGGATGCCTATTGGCCGCATCTGTCCCGGCACTGCCACTGGGGACAACTCCCGAGTGCAGAAAACGCCTCCCCTCCCCCCCCAATCCATCACAGCCGTCTTCCCGCTCCCGGGCTTGGGCACCTCCCGCCAGTGGCCACCGTCTCCAGAGCAACCAGGAGGGGCGGGGTCGGGGCGAGTCTGCCGGGGGCGGGGTGAGTGGCGCTGGGCGTGGGCGGCCCAGCGGGCCGGGGCGCCTGCGCTTTGCTCCCGGCTTTGCGGGCGTCAGAGAGCGGTGTGCGGCGGCGGCGCGGGAGGCCTAGCGCTTGCCCCTCCCCCTCCCCCACCCCCAGCCCGGGCGCCGTCTGGGTGCCCCGAAAGGAGGGGGTCAGGCGGAGGAGGCAGCGGATGGAGCGAGAGGGGGCTTAGATCCCACAGGGCGGTTGGATGCGGCTCTCCCGCTGGCAGGTGTCGGCACTTTGGCTTCCCTCCGCGGGCGGTGACGACCACGTTCTCCTCCCTCTCAGCTGACCTGGGCCGGTCCAACGAACCTGAGCGCAGGTGGTGCACCTGCGCTGGGGCTCAGGTCCCAGCTGGCACGGGGCCTGTCCAGAGGCACGCAGAAGCCTGTCTCCTGAGCGCGCACGCACCCAGGGCCAGGCTCAGCCGCAGCCAAAGTGACAGAAGAAGAGGCATGTGTAGGGAGGCCCCCCTTGCAACCGACTCCCCCCACCCACCCCGTACCCCGTGCAAGAGCACGGATTCCCAAGTAGAGCCCACTGGCAGGCCACTGAGGCCCGGAGCCACCTGCCATCAGCAGCGTAGTCCTGGGTGTCCCCGCAGCCCTCAGGAGCACCAGGGCCTGGGGCTTGATCGACCAGGCAGCTGCGCCTCGGCGAGAAGGCCTATCTGCTTTGGTTTGGAAATCTGGACAGTATCCCTGCGGCATTGCCCGCTATGGTAGCTTGGAACGGCAATCAGTAGGAAAACCACCTGGTTGCGTGGCGTGCTGTGGCAGAGGGAAATGTGCTGAAGATGATGGGTTCTCCCTTTTTTTCCCCCAAAAACGGATGGGTACGACTCGAGTCACTGCCCAGACCACCCATACGTCCGCTTTGGACGGTCACGATGGCCGCTTAGAATATACCCGGTCCATGGAACACCTGGACCTGTAAGCCCACTTGACCGCAGTGCCTGCCTCAAGTGAGCGGAAATGATTTCCACGCAAGGGTCTCACCACCCAATAGGTAAGCAGTTTCGTTTTGCGTCCCGCGGCCCCAGAGCCGAGAGAAACGCTCGTTGGTCGGTACGGTCCCAAAAAGGAGGGCGAGAGGAGGAAGGGCAGGCTCCTTGCTCAGAGTCGTCGGGGTGCTCTGGGGCCCCTCTCGTCCCAGAAAAGAAACGCAGAGAAAGAGAGGTCATTGACAAGGGAGAGGGAAGACCCTGGGCCTGTCCTCTCCGGGAGACAGGCCTCTGCAGGCCTGGCCGGGAGCCCAGGCCGAAGCCCGCAGGCCACCGGTGGGAAAGGCCGGGGTTCCCCTGACCTGACGTAAGGTGGAGGTGACGGCGACGGGAGACAGCATGTCTGTGACCATTGCCGTGGGAGAGACCTGCAGGGCAACGCCGGCCGGCCCTAGCTAGGCCCCCGCTTGAGGAGGCCTCGGGGACTTTGGTTGGCGAGGAAACCCCCTCTTCAGACGGGTCTGGCAGCCTGGCCCAACCCAGACCCTTGGCCTGGGCCAGGTGAGCTATGGCATGGAGAGGGGGGCTCTCCCAGCAGCCCCAGAGCTGGCCCACCGGTCCCTTCCCCCACAGCCCCTTCTGCAAGGGGCCCTGCCCCTCCCCCTGCCTTAGAACTCAGCCCTCTGGCCCCCAGCAAGTGTCAGGAAGGAACTATTCCTATCCAACAGTGGCCCCTAGCGGTGGAAGTTTTGGCTCTGACTTTGGGCACCGGAGCCGCTCTCTGGTTCCTGGAGCTTCTTCTGTCTCTTGGCTTTTCACCAGACACACAGGAGGGAACAACTGTCCAGGACAGCATAGCAGAGCTTCTCTGCTAGCCCAGTCCCCACCCGGCAGGCTCCACCCACGTCGGCGACCCCTTCCGTCGCGTCCCCGTGGCCTCCTGCTGCGCCAACTCGGTGTATACATTTTGGAACCCCGCTTCCCCCGGCGCTGGAGGCTTTCCCGGCAGTGGACGCGCTCCCCGAAGTGCATCGGGTGGGTTTGGGCAGGATGCCTATTGGCCGCATCTGTCCCGGCACTGCCACTGGGGACAACTCCCGAGTGCAGAAAACGCCTCCCCTCCCCCCCCAATCCATCACAGCCGTCTTCCCGCTCCCGGGCTTGGGCACCTCCCGCCAGTGGCCACCGTCTCCAGAGCAACCAGGAGGGGCGGGGTCGGGGCGAGTCTGCCGGGGGCGGGGTGAGTGGCGCTGGGCGTGGGCGGCCCAGCGGGCCGGGGCGCCTGCGCTTTGCTCCCGGCTTTGCGGGCGTCAGAGAGCGGTGTGCGGCGGCGGCGCGGGAGGCCTAGCGCTTGCCCCTCCCCCTCCCCCACCCCCAGCCCGGGCGCCGTCTGGGCGCCCCGAAAGGAGGGGGTCAGGCGGAGGAGGCAGCGGATGGAGCGAGAGGGGGCTTAGATCCCACAGGGCTGTTGGATGCGGCTCTCCCGCTGGCAGGTGTCGGCACTTTGGCTTCCCTCCGCGGGCGGTGACGACCACGTTCTCCTCCCTCTCAGCTGACCTGGGCCGGTCCAACGAACCTGAGCGCAGGTGGTGCACCTGCGCTGGGGCTCAGGTCCCAGCTGGCACGGGGCCTGTCCAGAGGCACGCAGAAGCCTGTCTCCTGAGCGCGCACGCACCCAGGGCCAGGCTCAGCCGCAGCCAAAGTGACAGAAGAAGAGGCATGTGTAGGGAGGCCCCCCTTGCAACCGACTCCCCCCACCCACCCCGTACCCCGTGCAAGAGCACGGATTCCCAAGTAGAGCCCACTGGCAGGCCACTGAGGCCCGGAGCCACCTGCCATCAGCAGCGTAGTCCTGGGTGTCCCCGCAGCCCTCAGGAGCACCAGGGCCTGGGGCTTGATCGACCAGGCAGCTGCGCCTCGGCGAGAAGGCCTATCTGCTTTGGTTTGGAAATCTGGACAGTATCCCTGCGGCATTGCCCGCTATGGTAGCTTGGAACGGCAATCAGTAGGAAAACCACCTGGTTGCGTGGCGTGCTGTGGCAGAGGGAAATGTGCTGAAGATGATGGGTTCTCCCTTTTTTTCCCCCAAAAACGGATGGGTACGACTCGAGTCACTGCCCAGACCACCCATACGTCCGCTTTGGACGGTCACGATGGCCGCTTAGAATATACCCGGTCCATGGAACACCTGGACCTGTAAGCCCACTTGACCGCAGTGCCTGCCTCAAGTGAGCGGAAATGATTTCCACGCAAGGGTCTCACCACCCAATAGGTAAGCAGTTTCGTTTTGCGTCCCGCGGCCCCAGAGCCGAGAGAAACGCTCGTTGGTCGGTACGGTCCCAAAAAGGAGGGCGAGAGGAGGAAGGGCAGGCTCCTTGCTCAGAGTCGTCGGGGTGTTCTGGGGCCCCTCTCGTCCCAGAAAAGAAACGCAGAGAAAGAGAGGTCATTGACAAGGGAGAGGGAAGACCCTGGGCCTGTCCTCTCCGGGAGACAGGCCTCTGCAGGCCTGGCCGGGAGCCCAGGCCGAAGCCCGCAGGCCACCGGTGGGAAAGGCCGGGGTTCCCCTGACCTGACGTAAGGTGGAGGTGACGGCGACGGGAGACAGCATGTCTGTGACCATTGCCGTGGGAGAGACCTGCAGGGCAACGCCGGCCGGCCCTAGCTAGGCCCCCGCTTGAGGAGGCCTCGGGGACTTTGGTTGGCGAGGAAACCCCCTCTTCAGACGGGTCTGGCAGCCTGGCCCAACCCAGACCCTTGGCCTGGGCCAGGTGAGCTATGGCATGGAGAGGGGGGCTCTCCCAGCAGCCCCAGAGCTGGCCCACCGGTCCCTTCCCCCACAGCCCCTTCTGCAAGGGGCCCTGCCCCTCCCCCTGCCTTAGAACTCAGCCCTCTGGCCCCCAGCAAGTGTCAGGAAGGAACTATTCCTATCCAACAGTGGCCCCTAGCGGTGGAAGTTTTGGCTCTGACTTTGGGCACCGGAGCCGCTCTCTGGTTCCTGGAGCTTCTTCTGTCTCTTGGCTTTTCACCAGACACACAGGAGGGAACAACTGTCCAGGACAGCATAGCAGAGCTTCTCTGCTAGCCCAGTCCCCACCCGGCAGGCTCCACCCACGTCGGCCACCCCTTCCGTCGCGTCCCCGTGGCCTCCTGCTGCGCCAACTCGGTGTATACATTTTGGAACCCCGCTTCCCCCGGCGCTGGAGGCTTTCCCGGCAGTGGACGCGCTCCCCGAAGTGCATCGGGTGGGTTTGGGCAGGATGCCTATTGGCCGCATCTGTCCCGGCACTGCCACTGGGGACAACTCCCGAGTGCAGAAAACGCCTCCCCTCCCCCCCCAATCCATCACAGCCGTCTTCCCGCTCCCGGGCTTGGGCACCTCCCGCCAGTGGCCACCGTCTCCAGAGCAACCAGGAGGGGCGGGGTCGGGGCGAGTCTGCCGGGGGCGGGGTGAGTGGCGCTGGGCGTGGGCGGCCCAGCGGGCCGGGGCGCCTGCGCTTTGCTCCCGGCTTTGCGGGCGTCAGAGAGCGGTGTGCGGCGGCGGCGCGGGAGGCCTAGCGCTTGCCCCTCCCCCTCCCCCACCCCCAGCCCGGGCGCCGTCTGGGCGCCCCGAAAGGAGGGGGTCAGGCGGAGGAGGCAGCGGATGGAGCGAGAGGGGGCTTAGATCCCACAGGGCTGTTGGATGCGGCTCTCCCGCTGGCAGGTGTCGGCACTTTGGCTTCCCTCCGCGGGCGGTGACGACCACGTTCTCCTCCCTCTCAGCTGACCTGGGCCGGTCCAACGAACCTGAGCGCAGGTGGTGCACCTGCGCTGGGGCTCAGGTCCCAGCTGGCACGGGGCCTGTCCAGAGGCACGCAGAAGCCTGTCTCCTGAGCGCGCACGCACCCAGGGCCAGGCTCAGCCGCAGCCAAAGTGACAGAAGAAGAGGCATGTGTAGGGAGGCCCCCCTGCAACCGACTCCCCCCACCCACCCCGTACCCCGTGCAAGAGCACGGATTCCCAAGTAGAGCCCACTGGCAGGCCACTGAGGCCCGGAGCCACCTGCCATCAGCAGCGTAGTCCTGGGTGTCCCCGCAGCCCTCAGGAGCACCAGGGCCTGGGGCTTGATCGACCAGGCAGCTGCGCCTCGGCGAGAAGGCCTATCTGCTTTGGTTTGGAAATCTGGACAGTATCCCTGCGGCATTGCCCGCTATGGTAGCTTGGAACGGCAATCAGTAGGAAAACCACCTGGTTGCGTGGCGTGCTGTGGCAGAGGGAAATGTGCTGAAGATGATGGGTTCTCCCTTTTTTTCCCCCAAAAACGGATGGGTACGACTCGAGTCACTGCCCAGACCACCCATACGTCCGCTTTGGACGGTCACGATGGCCGCTTAGAATATACCCGGTCCATGGAACACCTGGACCTGTAAGCCCACTTGACCGCAGTGCCTGCCTCAAGTGAGCGGAAATGATTTCCACGCAAGGGTCTCACCACCCAATAGGTAAGCAGTTTCGTTTTGCGTCCCGCGGCCCCAGAGCCGAGAGAAACGCTCGTTGGTCGGTACGGTCCCAAAAAGGAGGGCGAGAGGAGGAAGGGCAGGCTCCTTGCTCAGAGTCGTCGGGGTGCTCTGGGGCCCCTCTCGTCCCAGAAAAGAAACGCAGAGAAAGAGAGGTCATTGACAAGGGAGAGGGAAGACCCTGGGCCTGTCCTCTCCGGGAGACAGGCCTCTGCAGGCCTGGCCGGGAGCCCAGGCCGAAGCCCGCAGGCCACCG
This sequence comes from Dasypus novemcinctus, assembly GCF_030445035.2. Classification (NCBI taxonomy): domain Eukaryota; kingdom Metazoa; phylum Chordata; class Mammalia; order Cingulata; family Dasypodidae; genus Dasypus; species Dasypus novemcinctus. The sequence continues at coordinate 168,946 of NW_026688213.1, forward strand.
GTGGGAAAGGCCGGGGTTCCCCTGACCTGACGTAAGGTGGAGGTGACGGCGACGGGAGACAGCATGTCTGTGACCATTGCCGTGGGAGAGACCTGCAGGGCAACGCCGGCCGGCCCTAGCTAGGCCCCCGCTTGAGGAGGCCTCGGGGACTTTGGTTGGCGAGGAAACCCCCTCTTCAGACGGGTCTGGCAGCCTGGCCCAACCCAGACCCTTGGCCTGGGCCAGGTGAGCTATGGCATGGAGAGGGGGGCTCTCCCAGCAGCCCCAGAGCTGGCCCACCGGTCCCTTCCCCCACAGCCCCTTCTGCAAGGGGCCCTGCCCCTCCCCCTGCCTTAGAACTCAGCCCTCTGGCCCCCAGCAAGTGTCAGGAAGGAACTATTCCTATCCAACAGTGGCCCCTAGCGGTGGAAGTTTTGGCTCTGACTTTGGGCACCGGAGCCGCTCTCTGGTTCCTGGAGCTTCTTCTGTCTCTTGGCTTTTCACCAGACACACAGGAGGGAACAACTGTCCAGGACAGCATAGCAGAGCTTCTCTGCTAGCCCAGTCCCCACCCGGCAGGCTCCACCCACGTCGGCGACCCCTTCCGTCGCGTCCCCGTGGCCTCCTGCTGCGCCAACTCGGTGTATACATTTTGGAACCCCGCTTCCCCCGGCGCTGGAGGCTTTCCCGGCAGCGGACGCGCTCCCCGAAGTGCATCGGGTGGGTTTGGGCAGGATGCCTATTGGCCGCATCTGTCCCGGCACTGCCACTGGGGACAACTCCCGAGTGCAGAAAACGCCTCCCCTCCCCCCCCAATCCATCACAGCCGTCTTCCCGCTCCCGGGCTTGGGCACCTCCCGCCAGTGGCCACCGTCTCCAGAGCAACCAGGAGGGGCGGGGTCGGGGCGAGTCTGCCGGGGGCGGGGTGAGTGGCGCTGGGCGTGGGCGGCCCAGCGGGCCGGGGCGCCTGCGCTTTGCTCCCGGCTTTGCGGGCGTCAGAGAGCGGTGTGCGGCGGCGGCGCGGGAGGCCTAGCGCTTGCCCCTCCCCCTCCCCCACCCCCAGCCCGGGCGCCGTCTGGGCGCCCCGAAAGGAGGGGGTCAGGCAGAGGAGGCAGCGGATGGAGCGAGAGGGGGCTTAGATCCCACAGGGCTGTTGGATGCGGCTCTCCCGCTGGCAGGTGTCGGCACTTTGGCTTCCCTCCGCGGGCGGTGACGACCACGTTCTCCTCCCTCTCAGCTGACCTGGGCCGGTCCAACGAACCTGAGCGCAGGTGGTGCACCTGCGCTGGGGCTCAGGTCCCAGCTGGCACGGGGCCTGTCCAGAGGCACGCAGAAGCCTGTCTCCTGAGCGCGCACGCACCCAGGGCCAGGCTCAGCCGCAGCCAAAGTGACAGAAGAAGAGGCATGTGTAGGGAGGCCCCCCTGCAACCGACTCCCCCCACCCACCCCGTACCCCGTGCAAGAGCACGGATTCCCAAGTAGAGCCCACTGGCAGGCCACTGAGGCCCGGAGCCACCTGCCATCAGCAGCGTAGTCCTGGGTGTCCCCGCAGCCCTCAGGAGCACCAGGGCCTGGGGCTTGATCGACCAGGCAGCTGCGCCTCGGCGAGAAGGCCTATCTGCTTTGGTTTGGAAATCTGGACAGTATCCCTGCGGCATTGCCCGCTATGGTAGCTTGGAACGGCAATCAGTAGGAAAACCACCTGGTTGCGTGGCGTGCTGTGGCAGAGGGAAATGTGCTGAAGATGATGGGTTCTCCCTTTTTTTCCCCCAAAAACGGATGGGTACGACTCGAGTCACTGCCCAGACCACCCATACGTCCGCTTTGGACGGTCACGATGGCCGCTTAGAATATACCCGGTCCATGGAACACCTGGACCTGTAAGCCCACTTGACCGCAGTGCCTGCCTCAAGTGAGCGGAAATGATTTCCACGCAAGGGTCTCACCACCCAATAGGTAAGCAGTTTCGTTTTGCGTCCCGCGGCCCCAGAGCCGAGAGAAACGCTCGTTGGTCGGTACGGTCCCAAAAAGGAGGGCGAGAGGAGGAAGGGCAGGCTCCTTGCTCAGAGTCGTCGGGGTGTTCTGGGGCCCCTCTCGTCCCAGAAAAGAAACGCAGAGAAAGAGAGGTCATTGACAAGGGAGAGGGAAGACCCTGGGCCTGTCCTCTCCGGGAGACAGGCCTCTGCAGGCCTGGCCGGGAGCCCAGGCCGAAGCCCGCAGGCCACCGGTGGGAAAGGCCGGGGTTCCCCTGACCTGACGTAAGGTGGAGGTGACGGCGACGGGAGACAGCATGTCTGTGACCATTGCCGTGGGAGAGACCTGCAGGGCAACGCCGGCCGGCCCTAGCTAGGCCCCCGCTTGAGGAGGCCTCGGGGACTTTGGTTGGCGAGGAAACCCCCTCTTCAGACGGGTCTGGCAGCCTGGCCCAACCCAGACCCTTGGCCTGGGCCAGGTGAGCTATGGCATGGAGAGGGGGGCTCTCCCAGCAGCCCCAGAGCTGGCCCACCGGTCCCTTCCCCCACAGCCCCTTCTGCAAGGGGCCCTGCCCCTCCCCCTGCCTTAGAACTCAGCCCTCTGGCCCCCAGCAAGTGTTAGGAAGGAACTATTCCTATCCAACAGTGGCCCCTAGCGGTGGAAGTTTTGGCTCTGACTTTGGGCACCGGAGCCGCTCTCTGGTTCCTGGAGCTTCTTCTGTCTCTTGGCTTTTCACCAGACACACAGGAGGGAACAACTGTCCAGGACAGCATAGCAGAGCTTCTCTGCTAGCCCAGTCCCCACCCGGCAGGCTCCACCCACGTCGGCCACCCCTTCCGTCGCGTCCCCGTGGCCTCCTGCTGCGCCAACTCGGTGTATACATTTTGGAACCCCGCTTCCCCCGGCGCTGGAGGCTTTCCCGGCAGTGGACGCGCTCCCCGAAGTGCATCGGGTGGGTTTGGGCAGGATGCCTATTGGCCGCATCTGTCCCGGCACTGCCACTGGGGACAACTCCCGAGTGCAGAAAACGCCTCCCCTCCCCCCCCAATCCATCACAGCCGTCTTCCCGCTCCCGGGCTTGGGCACCTCCCGCCAGTGGCCACCGTCTCCAGAGCAACCAGGAGGGGCGGGGTCGGGGCGAGTCTGCCGGGGGCGGGGTGAGTGGCGCTGGGCGTGGGCGGCCCAGCGGGCCGGGGCGCCTGCGCTTTGCTCCCGGCTTTGCGGGCGTCAGAGAGCGGTGTGCGGCGGCGGCGCGGGAGGCCTAGCGCTTGCCCCTCCCCCTCCCCCACCCCCAGCCCGGGCGCCGTCTGGGCGCCCCGAAAGGAGGGGGTCAGGCGGAGGAGGCAGCGGATGGAGCGAGAGGGGGCTTAGATCCCACAGGGCTGTTGGATGCGGCTCTCCCGCTGGCAGGTGTCGGCACTTTGGCTTCCCTCCGCGGGCGGTGACGACCACGTTCTCCTCCCTCTCAGCTGACCTGGGCCGGTCCAACGAACCTGAGCGCAGGTGGTGCACCTGCGCTGGGGCTCAGGTCCCAGCTGGCACGGGGCCTGTCCAGAGGCACGCAGAAGCCTGTCTCCTGAGCGCGCACGCACCCAGGGCCAGGCTCAGCCGCAGCCAAAGTGACAGAAGAAGAGGCATGTGTAGGGAGGCCCCCCTTGCAACCGACTCCCCCCACCCACCCCGTACCCCGTGCAAGAGCACGGATTCCCAAGTAGAGCCCACTGGCAGGCCACTGAGGCCCGGAGCCACCTGCCATCAGCAGCGTAGTCCTGGGTGTCCCCGCAGCCCTCAGGAGCACCAGGGCCTGGGGCTTGATCGACCAGGCAGCTGCGCCTCGGCGAGAAGGCCTATCTGCTTTGGTTTGGAAATCTGGACAGTATCCCTGCGGCATTGCCCGCTATGGTAGCTTGGAACGGCAATCAGTAGGAAAACCACCTGGTTGCGTGGCGTGCTGTGGCAGAGGGAAATGTGCTGAAGATGATGGGTTCTCCCTTTTTTTCCCCCAAAAACGGATGGGTACGACTCGAGTCACTGCCCAGACCACCCATACGTCCGCTTTGGACGGTCACGATGGCCGCTTAGAATATACCCGGTCCATGGAACACCTGGACCTGTAAGCCCACTTGACCGCAGTGCCTGCCTCAAGTGAGCGGAAATGATTTCCACGCAAGGGTCTCACCACCCAATAGGTAAGCAGTTTCGTTTTGCGTCCCGCGGCCCCAGAGCCGAGAGAAACGCTCGTTGGTCGGTACGGTCCCAAAAAGGAGGGCGAGAGGAGGAAGGGCAGGCTCCTTGCTCAGAGTCGTCGGGGTGCTCTGGGGCCCCTCTCGTCCCAGAAAAGAAACGCAGAGAAAGAGAGGTCATTGACAAGGGAGAGGGAAGACCCTGGGCCTGTCCTCTCCGGGAGACAGGCCTCTGCAGGCCTGGCCGGGAGCCCAGGCCGAAGCCCGCAGGCCACCGGTGGGAAAGGCCGGGGTTCCCCTGACCTGAGGTAAGGTGGAGGTGACGGCGACGGGAGACAGCATGTCTGTGACCATTGCCGTGGGAGAGACCTGCAGGGCAACGCCGGCCGGCCCTAGCTAGGCCCCCGCTTGAGGAGGCCTCGGGGACTTTGGTTGGCGAGGAAACCCCCTCTTCAGACGGGTCTGGCAGCCTGGCCCAACCCAGACCCTTGGCCTGGGCCAGGTGAGCTATGGCATGGAGAGGGGGGCTCTCCCAGCAGCCCCAGAGCTGGCCCACCGGTCCCTTCCCCCACAGCCCCTTCTGCAAGGGGCCCTGCCCCTCCCCCTGCCTTAGAACTCAGCCCTCTGGCCCCCAGCAAGTGTCAGGAAGGAACTATTCCTATCCAACAGTGGCCCCTAGCGGTGGAAGTTTTGGCTCTGACTTTGGGCACCGGAGCCGCTCTCTGGTTCCTGGAGCTTCTTCTGTCTCTTGGCTTTTCACCAGACACACAGGAGGGAACAACTGTCCAGGACAGCATAGCAGAGCTTCTCTGCTAGCCCAGTCCCCACCCGGCAGGCTCCACCCACGTCGGCGACCCCTTCCGTCGCGTCCCCGTGGCCTCCTGCTGCGCCAATTCGGTGTATACATTTTGGAACCCCGCTTCCCCCGGCGCTGGAGGCTTTCCCGGCAGTGGACGCGCTCCCCGAAGTGCATCGGGTGGGTTTGGGCAGGATGCCTATTGGCCGCATCTGTCCCGGCACTGCCACTGGGGACAACTCCCGAGTGCAGAAAACGCCTCCCCTCCCCCCCCAATCCATCACAGCCGTCTTCCCGCTCCCGGGCTTGGGCACCTCCCGCCAGTGGCCACCGTCTCCAGAGCAACCAGGAGGGGCGGGGTCGGGGCGAGTCTGCCGGGGGCGGGGTGAGTGGCGCTGGGCGTGGGCGGCCCAGCGGGCCGGGGCGCCTGCGCTTTGCTCCCGGCTTTGCGGGCGTCAGAGAGCGGTGTGCGGCGGCGGCGCGGGAGGCCTAGCGCTTGCCCCTCCCCCTCCCCCACCCCCAGCCCGGGCGCCGTCTGGGCGCCCCGAAAGGAGGGGGTCAGGCGGAGGAGGCAGCGGATGGAGCGAGAGGGGGCTTAGATCCCACAGGGCTGTTGGATGCGGCTCTCCCGCTGGCAGGTGTCGGCACTTTGGCTTCCCTCCGCGGGCGGTGACGACCACGTTCTCCTCCCTCTCAGCTGACCTGGGCCGGTCCAACGAACCTGAGCGCAGGTGGTGCACCTGCGCTGGGGCTCAGGTCCCAGCTGGCACGGGGCCTGTCCAGAGGCACGCAGAAGCCTGTCTCCTGAGCGCGCACGCACCCAGGGCCAGGCTCAGCCGCAGCCAAAGTGACAGAAGAAGAGGCATGTGTAGGGAGGCCCCCCTGCAACCGACTCCCCCCCACCCACCCCGTACCCCGTGCAAGAGCACGGATTCCCAAGTAGAGCCCACTGGCAGGCCACTGAGGCCCGGAGCCACCTGCCATCAGCAGCGTAGTCCTGGGTGTCCCCGCAGCCCTCAGGAGCACCAGGGCCTGGGGCTTGATCGACCAGGCAGCTGCGCCTCGGCGAGAAGGCCTATCTGCTTTGGTTTGGAAATCTGGACAGTATCCCTGCGGCATTGCCCGCTATGGTAGCTTGGAACGGCAATCAGTAGGAAAACCACCTGGTTGCGTGGCGTGCTGTGGCAGAGGGAAATGTGCTGAAGATGATGGGTTCTCCCTTTTTTTCCCCCAAAAACGGATGGGTACGACTCGAGTCACTGCCCAGACCACCCATACGTCCGCTTTGGACGGTCACGATGGCCGCTTAGAATATACCCGGTCCATGGAACACCTGGACCTGTAAGCCCACTTGACCGCAGTGCCTGCCTCAAGTGAGCGGAAATGATTTCCACGCAAGGGTCTCACCACCCAATAGGTAAGCAGTTTCGTTTTGCGTCCCGCGGCCCCAGAGCCGAGAGAAACGCTCGTTGGTCGGTACGGTCCCAAAAAGGAGGGCGAGAGGAGGAAGGGCAGGCTCCTTGCTCAGAGTCGTCGGGGTGCTCTGGGGCCCCTCTCGTCCCAGAAAAGAAACGCAGAGAAAGAGAGGTCATTGACAAGGGAGAGGGAAGACCCTGGGCCTGTCCTCTCCGGGAGACAGGCCTCTGCAGGCCTGGCCGGGAGCCCAGGCCGAAGCCCGCAGGCCACCGGTGGGAAAGGCCGGGGTTCCCCTGACCTGACGTAAGGTGGAGGTGACGGCGACGGGAGACAGCATGTCTGTGACCATTGCCGTGGGAGAGACCTGCAGGGCAACGCCGGCCGGCCCTAGCTAGGCCCCCGCTTGAGGAGGCCTCGGGGACTTTGGTTGGCGAGGAAACCCCCTCTTCAGACGGGTCTGGCAGCCTGGCCCAACCCAGACCCTTGGCCTGGGCCAGGTGAGCTATGGCATGGAGAGGGGGGCTCTCCCAGCAGCCCCAGAGCTGGCCCACCGGTCCCTTCCCCCACAGCCCCTTCTGCAAGGGGCCCTGCCCCTCCCCCTGCCTTAGAACTCAGCCCTCTGGCCCCCAGCAAGTGTCAGGAAGGAACTATTCCTATCCAACAGTGGCCCCTAGCGGTGGAAGTTTTGGCTCTGACTTTGGGCACCGGAGCCGCTCTCTGGTTCCTGGAGCTTCTTCTGTCTCTTGGCTTTTCACCAGACACACAGGAGGGAACAACTGTCCAGGACAGCATAGCAGAGCTTCTCTGCTAGCCCAGTCCCCACCCGGCAGGCTCCACCCACGTCGGCGACCCCTTCCGTCGCGTCCCCGTGGCCTCCTGCTGCGCCAATTCGGTGTATACATTTTGGAACCCCGCTTCCCCCGGCGCTGGAGGCTTTCCCGGCAGTGGACGCGCTCCCCGAAGTGCATCGGGTGGGTTTGGGCAGGATGCCTATTGGCCGCATCTGTCCCGGCACTGCCACTGGGGACAACTCCCGAGTGCAGAAAACGCCTCCCCTCCCCCCCCAATCCATCACAGCCGTCTTCCCGCTCCCGGGCTTGGGCACCTCCCGCCAGTGGCCACCGTCTCCAGAGCAACCAGGAGGGGCGGGGTCGGGGCGAGTCTGCCGGGGGCGGGGTGAGTGGCGCTGGGCGTGGGCGGCCCAGCGGGCCGGGGCGCCTGCGCTTTGCTCCCGGCTTTGCGGGCGTCAGAGAGCGGTGTGCGGCGGCGGCGCGGGAGGCCTAGCGCTTGCCCCTCCCCCTCCCCCACCCCCAGCCCGGGCGCCGTCTGGGCGCCCCGAAAGGAGGGGGTCAGGCGGAGGAGGCAGCGGATGGAGCGAGAGGGGGCTTAGATCCCACAGGGCTGTTGGATGCGGCTCTCCCGCTGGCAGGTGTCGGCACTTTGGCTTCCCTCCGCGGGCGGTGACGACCACGTTCTCCTCCCTCTCAGCTGACCTGGGCCGGTCCAACGAACCTGAGCGCAGGTGGTGCACCTGCGCTGGGGCTCAGGTCCCAGCTGGCACGGGGCCTGTCCAGAGGCACGCAGAAGCCTGTCTGCTGAGCGCGCACGCACCCAGGGCCAGGCTCAGCCGCAGCCAAAGTGACAGAAGAAGAGGCATGTGTAGGGAGGCCCCCCTGCAACCGACTCCCCCCACCCACCCCGTACCCCGTGCAAGAGCACGGATTCCCAAGTAGAGCCCACTGGCAGGCCACTGAGGCCCGGAGCCACCTGCCATCAGCAGCGTAGTCCTGGGTGTCCCCGCAGCCCTCAGGAGCACCAGGGCCTGGGGCTTGATCGACCAGGCAGCTGCGCCTCGGCGAGAAGGCCTATCTGCTTTGGTTTGGAAATCTGGACAGTATCCCTGCGGCATTGCCCGCTATGGTAGCTTGGAACGGCAATCAGTAGGAAAACCACCTGGTTGCGTGGCGTGCTGTGGCAGAGGGAAATGTGCTGAAGATGATGGGTTCTCCCTTTTTTTCCCCCAAAAACGGATGGGTACGACTCGAGTCACTGCCCAGACCACCCATACGTCCGCTTTGGACGGTCACGATGGCCGCTTAGAATATACCCGGTCCATGGAACACCTGGACCTGTAAGCCCACTTGACCGCAGTGCCTGCCTCAAGTGAGCGGAAATGATTTCCACGCAAGGGTCTCACCACCCAATAGGTAAGCAGTTTCGTTTTGCGTCCCGCGGCCCCAGAGCCGAGAGAAACGCTCGTTGGTCGGTACGGTCCCAAAAAGGAGGGCGAGAGGAGGAAGGGCAGGCTCCTTGCTCAGAGTCGTCGGGGTGCTCTGGGGCCCCTCTCGTCCCAGAAAAGAAACGCAGAGAAAGAGAGGTCATTGACAAGGGAGAGGGAAGACCCTGGGCCTGTCCTCTCCGGGAGACAGGCCTCTGCAGGCCTGGCCGGGAGCCCAGGCCGAAGCCCGCAGGCCACCGGTGGGAAAGGCCGGGGTTCCCCTGACCTGACGTAAGGTGGAGGTGACGGCGACGGGAGACAGCATGTCTGTGACCATTGCCGTGGGAGAGACCTGCAGGGCAACGCCGGCCGGCCCTAGCTAGGCCCCCGCTTGAGGAGGCCTCGGGGACTTTGGTTGGCGAGGAAACCCCCTCTTCAGACGGGTCTGGCAGCCTGGCCCAACCCAGACCCTTGGCCTGGGCCAGGTGAGCTATGGCATGGAGAGGGGGGCTCTCCCAGCAGCCCCAGAGCTGGCCCACCGGTCCCTTCCCCCACAGCCCCTTCTGCAAGGGGCCCTGCCCCTCCCCCTGCCTTAGAACTCAGCCCTCTGGCCCCCAGCAAGTGTCAGGAAGGAACTATTCCTATCCAACAGTGGCCCCTAGCGGTGGAAGTTTTGGCTCTGACTTTGGGCACCGGAGCCGCTCTCTGGTTCCTGGAGCTTCTTCTGTCTCTTGGCTTTTCACCAGACACACAGGAGGGAACAACTGTCCAGGACAGCATAGCAGAGCTTCTCTGCTAGCCCAGTCCCCACCCGGCAGGCTCCACCCACGTCGGCGACCCCTTCCGTCGCGTCCCCGTGGCCTCCTGCTGCGCCAATTCGGTGTATACATTTTGGAACCCCGCTTCCCCCGGCGCTGGAGGCTTTCCCGGCAGTGGACGCGCTCCCCGAAGTGCATCGGGTGGGTTTGGGCAGGATGCCTATTGGCCGCATCTGTCCCGGCACTGCCACTGGGGACAACTCCCGAGTGCAGAAAACGCCTCCCCTCCCCCCCCAATCCATCACAGCCGTCTTCCCGCTCCCGGGCTTGGGCACCTCCCGCCAGTGGCCACCGTCTCCAGAGCAACCAGGAGGGGCGGGGTCGGGGCGAGTCTGCCGGGGGCGGGGTGAGTGGCGCTGGGCGTGGGCGGCCCAGCGGGCCGGGGCGCCTGCGCTTTGCTCCCGGCTTTGCGGGCGTCAGAGAGCGGTGTGCGGCGGCGGCGCGGGAGGCCTAGCGCTTGCCCCTCCCCCTCCCCCACCCCCAGCCCGGGCGCCGTCTGGGCGCCCCGAAAGGAGGGGGTCAGGCGGAGGAGGCAGCGGATGGAGCGAGAGGGGGCTTAGATCCCACAGGGCTGTTGGATGCGGCTCTCCCGCTGGCAGGTGTCGGCACTTTGGCTTCCCTCCGCGGGCGGTGACGACCACGTTCTCCTCCCTCTCAGCTGACCTGGGCCGGTCCAACGAACCTGAGCGCAGGTGGTGCACCTGCGCTGGGGCTCAGGTCCCAGCTGGCACGGGGCCTGTCCAGAGGCACGCAGAAGCCTGTCTCCTGAGCGCGCACGCACCCAGGGCCAGGCTCAGCCGCAGCCAAAGTGACAGAAGAAGAGGCATGTGTAGGGAGGCCCCCCTGCAACCGACTCCCCCCACCCACCCCGTACCCCGTGCAAGAGCACGGATTCCCAAGTAGAGCCCACTGGCAGGCCACTGAGGCCCGGAGCCACCTGCCATCAGCAGCGTAGTCCTGGGTGTCCCCGCAGCCCTCAGGAGCACCAGGGCCTGGGGCTTGATCGACCAGGCAGCTGCGCCTCGGCGAGAAGGCCTATCTGCTTTGGTTTGGAAATCTGGACAGTATCCCTGCGGCATTGCCCGCTATGGTAGCTTGGAACGGCAATCAGTAGGAAAACCACCTGGTTGCGTGGCGTGCTGTGGCAGAGGGAAATGTGCTGAAGATGATGGGTTCTCCCTTTTTTTCCCCCAAAAACGGATGGGTACGACTCGAGTCACTGCCCAGACCACCCATACGTCCGCTTTGGACGGTCACGATGGCCGCTTAGAATATACCCGGTCCATGGAACACCTGGACCTGTAAGCCCACTTGAGCGCAGTGCCTGCCTCAAGTGAGCGGAAATGATTTCCACGCAAGGGTCTCACCACCCAATAGGTAAGCAGTTTCGTTTTGCGTCCCGCGGCCCCAGAGCCGAGAGAAACGCTCGTTGGTCGGTACGGTCCCAAAAAGGAGGGCGAGAGGAGGAAGGGCAGGCTCCTTGCTCAGAGTCGTCGGGGTGCTCTGGGGCCCCTCTCGTCCCAGAAAAGAAACGCAGAGAAAGAGAGGTCAATGACAAGGGAGAGGGAAGACCCTGGGCCTGTCCTCTCCGGGAGACAGGCCTCTGCAGGCCTGGCCGGGAGCCCAGGCCGAAGCCCGCAGGCCACCGGTGGGAAAGGCCGGGGTTCCCCTGACCTGACGTAAGGTGGAGGTGACGGCGACGGGAGACAGCATGTCTGTGACCATTGCCGTGGGAGAGACCTGCAGGGCAACGCCGGCCGGCCCTAGCTAGGCCCCCGCTTGAGGAGGCCTCGGGGACTTTGGTTGGCGAGGAAACCCCCTCTTCAGACGGGTCTGGCAGCCTGGCCCAACCCAGACCCTTGGCCTGGGCCAGGTGAGCTATGGCATGGAGAGGGGGGCTCTCCCAGCAGCCCCAGAGCTGGCCCACCGGTCCCTTCCCCCACAGCCCCTTCTGCAAGGGGCCCTGCCCCTCCCCCTGCCTTAGAACTCAGCCCTCTGGCCCCCAGCAAGTGTCAGGAAGGAACTATTCCTATCCAACAGTGGCCCCTAGCGGTGGAAGTTTTGGCTCTGACTTTGGGCACCGGAGCCGCTCTCTGGTTCCTGGAGCTTCTTCTGTCTCTTGGCTTTTCACCAGACACACAGGAGGGAACAACTGTCCAGGACAGCATAGCAGAGCTTCTCTGCTAGCCCAGTCCCCACCCGGCAGGCTCCACCCACGTCGGCGACCCCTTCCGTCGCGTCCCCGTGGCCTCCTGCTGCGCCAATTCGGTGTATACATTTTGGAACCCCGCTTGCCCCGGCGCTGGAGGCTTTCCCGGCAGTGGACGCGCTCCCCGAAGTGCATCGGGTGGGTTTGGGCAGGATGCCTATTGGCCGCATCTGTCCCGGCACTGCCACTGGGGACAACTCCCGAGTGCAGAAAACGCCTCCCCTCCCCCCCCAATCCATCACAGCCGTCTTCCCGCTCCCGGGCTTGGGCACCTCCCGCCAGTGGCCACCGTCTCCAGAGCAACCAGGAGGGGCGGGGTCGGGGCGAGTCTGCCGGGGGCGGGGTGAGTGGCGCTGGGCGTGGGCGGCCCAGCGGGCCGGGGCGCCTGCGCTTTGCTCCCGGCTTTGCGGGCGTCAGAGAGCGGTGTGCGGCGGCGGCGCGGGAGGCCTAGCGCTTGCCCCTCCCCCTCCCCCACCCCCAGCCCGGGCGCCGTCTGGGCGCCCCGAAAGGAGGGGGTCAGGCGGAGGAGGCAGCGGATGGAGCGAGAGGGGGCTTAGATCCCACAGGGCTGTTGGATGCGGCTCTCCCGCTGGCAGGTGTCGGCACTTTGGCTTCCCTCCGCGGGCGGTGACGACCACGTTCTCCTCCCTCTCAGCTGACCTGGGCCGGTCCAACGAACCTGAGCGCAGGTGGTGCACCTGCGCTGGGGCTCAGGTCCCAGCTGGCACGGGGCCTGTCCAGAGGCACGCAGAAGCCTGTCTCCTGAGCGCGCACGCACCCAGGGCCAGGCTCAGCCGCAGCCAAAGTGACAGAAGAAGAGGCATGTGTAGGGAGGCCCCCCTGCAACCGACTCCCCCCACCCACCCCGTACCCCGTGCAAGAGCACGGATTCCCAAGTAGAGCCCACTGGCAGGCCACTGAGGCCCGGAGCCACCTGCCATCAGCAGCGTAGTCCTGGGTGTCCCCGCAGCCCTCAGGAGCACCAGGGCCTGGGGCTTGATCGACCAGGCAGCTGCGCCTCGGCGAGAAGGCCTATCTGCTTTGGTTTGGAAATCTGGACAGTATCCCTGCGGCATTGCCCGCTATGGTAGCTTGGAACGGCAATCAGTAGGAAAACCACCTGGTTGCGTGGCGTGCTGTGGCAGAGGGAAATGTGCTGAAGATGATGGGTTCTCCCTTTTTTTCCCCCAAAAACGGATGGGTACGACTCGAGTCACTGCCCAGACCACCCATACGTCCGCTTTGGACGGTCACGATGGCCGCTTAGAATATACCCGGTCCATGGAACACCTGGACCTGTAAGCCCACTTGACCGCAGTGCCTGCCTCAAGTGAGCGGAAATGATTTCCACGCAAGGGTCTCACCACCCAATAGGTAAGCAGTTTCGTTTTGCGTCCCGCGGCCCCAGAGCCGAGAGAAACGCTCGTTGGTCGGTACGGTCCCAAAAAGGAGGGCGAGAGGAGGAAGGGCAGGCTCCTTGCTCAGAGTCGTCGGGGTGCTCTGGGGCCCCTCTCGTCCCAGAAAAGAAACGCAGAGAAAGAGAGGTCATTGACAAGGGAGAGGGAAGACCCTGGGCCTGTCCTCTCCGGGAGACAGGCCTCTGCAGGCCTGGCCGGGAGCCCAGGCCGAAGCCCGCAGGCCACCGGTGGGAAAGGCCGGGGTTCCCCTGACCTGACGTAAGGTGGAGGTGACGGCGACGGGAGACAGCATGTCTGTGACCATTGCCGTGGGAGAGACCTGCAGGGCAACGCCGGCCGGCCCTAGCTAGGCCCCCGCTTGAGGAGGCCTCGGGGACTTTGGTTGGCGAGGAAACCCCCTCTTCAGACGGGTCTGGCAGCCTGGCCCAACCCAGACCCTTGGCCTGGGCCAGGTGAGCTATGGCATGGAGAGGGGGGCTCTCCCAGCAGCCCCAGAGCTGGCCCACCGGTCCCTTCCCCCACAGCCCCTTCTGCAAGGGGCCCTGCCCCTCCCCCTGCCTTAGAACTCAGCCCTCTGGCCCCCAGCAAGTGTCAGGAAGGAACTATTCCTATCCAACAGTGGCCCCTAGCGGTGGAAGTTTTGGCTCTGACTTTGGGCACCGGAGCCGCTCTCTGGTTCCTGGAGCTTCTTCTGTCTCTTGGCTTTTCACCAGACACACAGGAGGGAACAACTGTCCAGGACAGCATAGCAGAGCTTCTCTGCTAGCCCAGTCCCCACCCGGCAGGCTCCACCCACGTCGGCCACCCCTTCCGTCGCGTCCCCGTGGCCTCCTGCTGCGCCAACTCGGTGTATACATTTTGGAACCCCGCTTCCCCCGGCGCTGGAGGCTTTCCCGGCAGTGGACGCGCTCCCCGAAGTGCATCGGGTGGGTTTGGGCAGGATGCCTATTGGCCGCATCTGTCCCGGCACTGCCACTGGGGACAACTCCCGAGTGCAGAAAACGCCTCCCCTCCCCCCCCAATCCATCACAGCCGTCTTCCCGCTCCCGGGCTTGGGCACCTCCCGCCAGTGGCCACCGTCTCCAGAGCAACCAGGAGGGGCGGGGTCGGGGCGAGTCTGCCGGGGGCGGGGTGAGTGGCGCTGGGCGTGGGCGGCCCAGCGGGCCGGGGCGCCTGCGCTTTGCTCCCGGCTTTGCGGGCGTCAGAGAGCGGTGTGCGGCGGCGGCGCGGGAGGCCTAGCGCTTGCCCCTCCCCCTCCCCCACCCCCAGCCCGGGCGCCGTCTGGGCGCCCCGAAAGGAGGGGGTCAGGCGGAGGAGGCAGCGGATGGAGCGAGAGGGGGCTTAGATCCCACAGGGCTGTTGGATGCGGCTCTCCCGCTGGCAGGTGTCGGCACTTTGGCTTCCCTCCGCGGGCGGTGACGACCACGTTCTCCTCCCTCTCAGCTGACCTGGGCCGGTCCAACGAACCTGAGCGCAGGTGGTGCACCTGCGCTGGGGCTCAGGTCCCAGCTGGCACGGGGCCTGTCCAGAGGCACGCAGAAGCCTGTCTCCTGAGCGCGCACGCACCCAGGGCCAGGCTCAGCCGCAGCCAAAGTGACAGAAGAAGAGGCATGTGTAGGGAGGCCCCCCTGCAACCGACTCCCCCCACCCACCCCGTACCCCGTGCAAGAGCACGGATTCCCAAGTAGAGCCCACTGGCAGGCCACTGAGGCCCGGAGCCACCTGCCATCAGCAGCGTAGTCCTGGGTGTCCCCGCAGCCCTCAGGAGCACCAGGGCCTGGGGCTTGATCGACCAGGCAGCTGCGCCTCGGCGAGAAGGCCTATCTGCTTTGGTTTGGAAATCTGGACAGTATCCCTGCGGCATTGCCCGCTATGGTAGCTTGGAACGGCAATCAGTAGGAAAACCACCTGGTTGCGTGGCGTGCTGTGGCAGAGGGAAATGTGCTGAAGATGATGGGTTCTCCCTTTTTTTCCCCCAAAAACGGATGGGTACGACTCGAGTCACTGCCCAGACCACCCATACGTCCGCTTTGGACGGTCACGATGGCCGCTTAGAATATACCCGGTCCATGGAACACCTGGACCTGTAAGCCCACTTGACCGCAGTGCCTGCCTCAAGTGAGCGGAAATGATTTCCACGCAAGGGTCTCACCACCCAATAGGTAAGCAGTTTCGTTTTGCGTCCCGCGGCCCCAGAGCCGAGAGAAACGCTCGTTGGTCGGTACGGTCCCAAAAAGGAGGGCGAGAGGAGGAAGGGCAGGCTCCTTGCTCAGAGTCGTCGGGGTGCTCTGGGGCCCCTCTCGTCCCAGAAAAGAAACGCAGAGAAAGAGAGGTCATTGACAAGGGAGAGGGAAGACCCTGGGCCTGTCCTCTCCGGGAGACAGGCCTCTGCAGGCCTGGCCGGGAGCCCAGGCCGAAGCCCGCAGGCCACCGGTGGGAAAGGCCGGGGTTCCCCTGACCTGACGTAAGGTGGAGGTGACGGCGACGGGAGACAGCATGTCTGTGACCATTGCCGTGGGAGAGACCTGCAGGGCAACGCCGGCCGGCCCTAGCTAGGCCCCCGCTTGAGGAGGCCTCGGGGACTTTGGTTGGCAAGGAAACCCCCTCTTCAGACGGGTCTGGCAGCCTGGCCCAACCCAGACCCTTGGCCTGGGCCAGGTGAGCTATGGCATGGAGAGGGGGGCTCTCCCAGCAGCCCCAGAGCTGGCCCACCGGTCCCTTCCCCCACAGCCCCTTCTGCAAGGGGCCCTGCCCCTCCCCCTGCCTTAGAACTCAGCCCTCTGGCCCCCAGCAAGTGTCAGGAAGGAACTATTCCTATCCAACAGTGGCCCCTAGCGGTGGAAGTTTTGGCTCTGACTTTGGGCACCGGAGCCGCTCTCTGGTTCCTGGAGCTTCTTCTGTCTCTTGGCTTTTCACCAGACACACAGGAGGGAACAACTGTCCAGGACAGCATAGCAGAGCTTCTCTGCTAGCCCAGTCCCCACCCGGCAGGCTCCACCCACGTCGGCGACCCCTTCCGTCGCGTCCCCGTGGCCTCCTGCTGCGCCAATTCGGTGTATACATTTTGGAACCCCGCTTCCCCCGGCGCTGGAGGCTTTCCCGGCAGTGGACGCGCTCCCTGAAGTGCATCGGGTGGGTTTGGGCAGGATGCCTATTGGCCGCATCTGTCCCGGCACTGCCACTGGGGACAACTCCCGAGTGCAGAAAACGCCTCCCCTCCCCCCCCAATCCATCACAGCCGTCTTCCCGCTCCCGGGCTTGGGCACCTCCCGCCAGTGGCCACCGTCTCCAGAGCAACCAGGAGGGGCGGGGTCGGGGCGAGTCTGCCGGGGGCGGGGTGAGTGGCGCTGGGCGTGGGCGGCCCAGCGGGCCGGGGCGCCTGCGCTTTGCTCCCGGCTTTCCGGGCGTCAGAGAGCGGTGTGCGGCGGCGGCGCGGGAGGCCTAGCGCTTGCCCCTCCCCCTCCCCCACCCCCAGCCCGGGCGCCGTCTGGGCGCCCCGAAAGGAGGGGGTCAGGCGGAGGAGGCAGCGGATGGAGCGAGAGGGGGCTTAGATCCCACAGGGCTGTTGGATGCGGCTCTCCCGCTGGCAGGTGTCGGCACTTTGGCTTCCCTCCGCGGGCGGTGACGACCACGTTCTCCTCCCTCTCAGCTGACCTGGGCCGGTCCAACGAACCTGAGCGCAGGTGGTGCACCTGCGCTGGGGCTCAGGTCCCAGCTGGCACGGGGCCTGTCCAGAGGCACGCAGAAGCCTGTCTCCTGAGCGCGCACGCACCCAGGGCCAGGCTCAGCCGCAGCCAAAGTGACAGAAGAAGAGGCATGTGTAGGGAGGCCCCCCTGCAACCGACTCCCCCCACCCACCCCGTACCCCGTGCAAGAGCACGGATTCCCAAGTAGAGCCCACTGGCAGGCCACTGAGGCCCGGAGCCACCTGCCATCAGCAGCGTAGTCCTGGGTGTCCCCGCAGCCCTCAGGAGCACCAGGGCCTGGGGCTTGATCGACCAGGCAGCTGCGCCTCGGCGAGAAGGCCTATCTGCTTTGGTTTGGAAATCTGGACAGTATCCCTGCGGCATTGCCCGCTATGGTAGCTTGGAACGGCAATCAGTAGGAAAACCACCTGGTTGCGTGGCGTGCTGTGGCAGAGGGAAATGTGCTGAAGATGATGGGTTCTCCCTTTTTTTCCCCCAAAAACGGATGGGTACGACTCGAGTCACTGCCCAGACCACCCATACGTCCGCTTTGGACGGTCACGATGGCCGCTTAGAATATACCCGGTCCATGGAACACCTGGACCTGTAAGCCCACTTGACCGCAGTGCCTGCCTCAAGTGAGCGGAAATGATTTCCACGCAAGGGTCTCACCACCCAATAGGTAAGCAGTTTCGTTTTGCGTCCCGCGGCCCCAGAGCCGAGAGAAACGCTCGTTGGTCGGTACGGTCCCAAAAAGGAGGGCGAGAGGAGGAAGGGCAGGCTCCTTGCTCAGAGTCGTCGGGGTGCTCTGGGGCCCCTCTCGTCCCAGAAAAGAAACGCAGAGAAAGAGAGGTCATTGACAAGGGAGAGGGAAGACCCTGGGCCTGTCCTCTCCGGGAGACAGGCCTCTGCAGGCCTGGCCGGGAGCCCAGGCCGAAGCCCGCAGGCCACCGGTGGGAAAGGCCGGGGTTCCCCTGACCTGACGTAAGGTGGAGGTGACGGCGACGGGAGACAGCATGTCTGTGACCATTGCCGTGGGAGAGACCTGCAGGGCAACGCCGGCCGGCCCTAGCTAGGCCCCCGCTTGAGGAGGCCTCGGGGACTTTGGTTGGCGAGGAAACCCCCTCTTCAGACGGGTCTGGCAGCCTGGCCCAACCCAGACCCTTGGCCTGGGCCAGGTGAGCTATGGCATGGAGAGGGGGGCTCTCCCAGCAGCCCCAGAGCTGGCCCACCGGTCCCTTCCCCCACAGCCCCTTCTGCAAGGGGCCCTGCCCCTCCCCCTGCCTTAGAACTCAGCCCTCTGGCCCCCAGCAAGTGTCAGGAAGGAACTATTCCTATCCAACAGTGGCCCCTAGCGGTGGAAGTTTTGGCTCTGACTTTGGGCACCGGAGCCGCTCTCTGGTTCCTGGAGCTTCTTCTGTCTCTTGGCTTTTCACCAGACACACAGGAGGGAACAACTGTCCAGGACAGCATAGCAGAGCTTCTCTGCTAGCCCAGTCCCCACCCGGCAGGCTCCACCCACGTCGGCGACCCCTTCCGTCGCGTCCCCGTGGCCTCCTGCTGCGCCAATTCGGTGTATACATTTTGGAACCCCGCTTCCCCCGGCGCTGGAGGCTTTCCCGGCAGTGGACGCGCTCCCCGAAGTGCATCGGGTGGGTTTGGGCAGGATGCCTATTGGCCGCATCTGTCCCGGCACTGCCACTGGGGACAACTCCCGAGTGCAGAAAACGCCTCCCCTCCCCCCCCAATCCATCACAGCCGTCTTCCCGCTCCCGGGCTTGGGCACCTCCCGCCAGTGGCCACCGTCTCCAGAGCAACCAGGAGGGGCGGGGTCGGGGCGAGTCTGCCGGGGGCGGGGTGAGTGGCGCTGGGCGTGGGCGGCCCAGCGGGCCGGGGCGCCTGCGCTTTGCTCCCGGCTTTGCGGGCGTCAGAGAGCGGTGTGCGGCGGCGGCGCGGGAGGCCTAGCGCTTGCCCCTCCCCCTCCCCCACCCCCAGCCCGGGCGCCGTCTGGGCGCCCCGAAAGGAGGGGGTCAGGCGGAGGAGGCAGCGGATGGAGCGAGAGGGGGCTTAGATCCCACAGGGCTGTTGGATGCGGCTCTCCCGCTGGCAGGTGTCGGCACTTTGGCTTCCCTCCGCGGGCGGTGACGACCACGTTCTCCTCCCTCTCAGCTGACCTGGGCCGGTCCAACGAACCTGAGCGCAGGTGGTGCACCTGCGCTGGGGCTCAGGTCCCAGCTGGCACGGGGCCTGTCCAGAGGCACGCAGAAGCCTGTCTCCTGAGCGCGCACGCACCCAGGGCCAGGCTCAGCCGCAGCCAAAGTGACAGAAGAAGAGGCATGTGTAGGGAGGCCCCCCTGCAACCGACTCCCCCCACCCACCCCGTACCCCGTGCAAGAGCACGGATTCCCAAGTAGAGCCCACTGGCAGGCCACTGAGGCCCGGAGCCACCTGCCATCAGCAGCGTAGTCCTGGGTGTCCCCGCAGCCCTCAGGAGCACCAGGGCCTGGGGCTTGATCGACCAGGCAGCTGCGCCTCGGCGAGAAGGCCTATCTGCTTTGGTTTGGAAATCTGGACAGTATCCCTGCGGCATTGCCCGCTATGGTAGCTTGGAACGGCAATCAGTAGGAAAACCACCTGGTTGCGTGGCGTGCTGTGGCAGAGGGAAATGTGCTGAAGATGATGGGTTCTCCCTTTTTTTCCCCCAAAAACGGATGGGTACGACTCGAGTCACTGCCCAGACCACCCATACGTCCGCTTTGGACGGTCACGATGGCCGCTTAGAATATACCCGGTCCATGGAACACCTGGACCTGTAAGCCCACTTGACCGCAGTGCCTGCCTCAAGTGAGCGGAAATGATTTCCACGCAAGGGTCTCACCACCCAATAGGTAAGCAGTTTCGTTTTGCGTCCCGCGGCCCCAGAGCCGAGAGAAACGCTCGTTGGTCGGTACGGTCCCAAAAAGGAGGGCGAGAGGAGGAAGGGCAGGCTCCTTGCTCAGAGTCGTCGGGGTGCTCTGGGGCCCCTCTCGTCCCAGAAAAGAAACGCAGAGAAAGAGAGGTCATTGACAAGGGAGAGGGAAGACCCTGGGCCTGTCCTCTCCGGGAGACAGGCCTCTGCAGGCCTGGCCGGGAGCCCAGGCCGAAGCCCGCAGGCCACCGGTGGGAAAGGCCGGGGTTCCCCTGACCTGACGTAAGGTGGAGGTGACGGCGACGGGAGACAGCATGTCTGTGACCATTGCCGTGGGAGAGACCTGCAGGGCAACGCCGGCCGGCCCTAGCTAGGCCCCCGCTTGAGGAGGCCTCGGGGACTTTGGTTGGCGAGGAAACCCCCTCTTCAGACGGGTCTGGCAGCCTGGCCCAACCCAGACCCTTGGCCTGGGCCAGGTGAGCTATGGCATGGAGAGGGGGGCTCTCCCAGCAGCCCCAGAGCTGGCCCACCGGTCCCTTCCCCCACAGCCCCTTCTGCAAGGGGCCCTGCCCCTCCCCCTGCCTTAGAACTCAGCCCTCTGGCCCCCAGCAAGTGTCAGGAAGGAACTATTCCTATCCAACAGTGGCCCCTAGCGGTGGAAGTTTTGGCTCTGACTTTGGGCACCGGAGCCGCTCTCTGGTTCCTGGAGCTTCTTCTGTCTCTTGGCTTTTCACCAGACACACAGGAGGGAACAACTGTCCAGGACAGCATAGCAGAGCTTCTCTGCTAGCCCAGTCCCCACCCGGCAGGCTCCACCCACGTCGGCGACCCCTTCCGTCGCGTCCCCGTGGCCTCCTGCTGCGCCAATTCGGTGTATACATTTTGGAACCCCGCTTCCCCCGGCGCTGGAGGCTTTCCCGGCAGTGGACGCGCTCCCCGAAGTGCATCGGGTGGGTTTGGGCAGGATGCCTATTGGCCGCATCTGTCCCGGCACTGCCACTGGGGACAACTCCCGAGTGCAGAAAACGCCTCCCCTCCCCCCCCCAATCCATCACAGCCGTCTTCCCGCTCCCGGGCTTGGGCACCTCCCGCCAGTGGCCACCGTCTCCAGAGCAACCAGGAGGGGCGGGGTCGGGGCGAGTCTGCCGGGGGCGGGGTGAGTGGCGCTGGGCGTGGGCGGCCCAGCGGGCCGGGGCGCCTGCGCTTTGCTCCCGGCTTTGCGGGCGTCAGAGAGCGGTGTGCGGCGGCGGCGCGGGAGGCCTAGCGCTTGCCCCTCCCCCTCCCCCACCCCCAGCCCGGGCGCCGTCTGGGCGCCCCGAAAGGAGGGGGTCAGGCGGAGGAGGCAGCGGATGGAGCGAGAGGGGGCTTAGATCCCACAGGGCTGTTGGATGCGGCTCTCCCGCTGGCAGGTGTCGGCACTTTGGCTTCCCTCCGCGGGCGGTGACGACCACGTTCTCCTCCCTCTCAGCTGACCTGGGCCGGTCCAACGAACCTGAGCGCAGGTGGTGCACCTGCGCTGGGGCTCAGGTCCCAGCTGGCACGGGGCCTGTCCAGAGGCACGCAGAAGCCTGTCTCCTGAGCGCGCACGCACCCAGGGCCAGGCTCAGCCGCAGCCAAAGTGACAGAAGAAGAGGCATGTGTAGGGAGGCCCCCCTGCAACCGACTCCCCCCACCCACCCCGTACCCCGTGCAAGAGCACGGATTCCCAAGTAGAGCCCACTGGCAGGCCACTGAGGCCCGGAGCCACCTGCCATCAGCAGCGTAGTCCTGGGTGTCCCCGCAGCCCTCAGGAGCACCAGGGCCTGGGGCTTGATCGACCAGGCAGCTGCGCCTCGGCGAGAAGGCCTATCTGCTTTGGTTTGGAAATCTGGACAGTATCCCTGCGGCATTGCCCGCTATGGTAGCTTGGAACGGCAATCAGTAGGAAAACCACCTGGTTGCGTGGCGTGCTGTGGCAGAGGGAAATGTGCTGAAGATGATGGGTTCTCCCTTTTTTTCCCCCAAAAACGGATGGGTACGACTCGAGTCACTGCCCAGACCACCCATACGTCCGCTTTGGACGGTCACGATGGCCGCTTAGAATATACCCGGTCCATGGAACACCTGGACCTGTAAGCCCACTTGACCGCAGTGCCTGCCTCAAGTGAGCGGAAATGATTTCCACGCAAGGGTCTCACCACCCAATAGGTAAGCAGTTTCGTTTTGCGTCCCGCGGCCCCAGAGCCGAGAGAAACGCTCGTTGGTCGGTACGGTCCCAAAAAGGAGGGCGAGAGGAGGAAGGGCAGGCTCCTTGCTCAGAGTCGTCGGGGTGCTCTGGGGCCCCTCTCGTCCCAGAAAAGAAACGCAGAGAAAGAGAGGTCATTGACAAGGGAGAGGGAAGACCCTGGGCCTGTCCTCTCCGGGAGACAGGCCTCTGCAGGCCTGGCCGGGAGCCCAGGCCGAAGCCCGCAGGCCACCGGTGGGAAAGGCCGGGGTTCCCCTGACCTGACGTAAGGTGGAGGTGACGGCGACGGGAGACAGCATGTCTGTGACCATTGCCGTGGGAGAGACCTGCAGGGCAACGCCGGCCGGCCCTAGCTAGGCCCCCGCTTGAGGAGGCCTCGGGGACTTTGGTTGGCGAGGAAACCCCCTCTTCAGACGGGTCTGGCAGCCTGGCCCAACCCAGACCCTTGGCCTGGGCCAGGTGAGCTATGGCATGGAGAGGGGGGCTCTCCCAGCAGCCCCAGAGCTGGCCCACCGGTCCCTTCCCCCACAGCCCCTTCTGCAAGGGGCCCTGCCCCTCCCCCTGCCTTAGAACTCAGCCCTCTGGCCCCCAGCAAGTGTCAGGAAGGAACTATTCCTATCCAACAGTGGCCCCTAGCGGTGGAAGTTTTGGCTCTGACTTTGGGCACCGGAGCCGCTCTCTGGTTCCTGGAGCTTCTTCTGTCTCTTGGCTTTTCACCAGACACACAGGAGGGAACAACTGTCCAGGACAGCATAGCAGAGCTTCTCTGCTAGCCCAGTCCCCACCCGGCAGGCTCCACCCACGTCGGCGACCCCTTCCGTCGCGTCCCCGTGGCCTCCTGCTGCGCCAATTCGGTGTATACATTTTGGAACCCCGCTTCCCCCGGCGCTGGAGGCTTTCCCGGCAGTGGACGCGCTCCCCGAAGTGCATCGGGTGGGTTTGGGCAGGATGCCTATTGGCCGCATCTGTCCCGGCACTGCCACTGGGGACAACTCCCGAGTGCAGAAAACGCCTCCCCTCCCCCCCCAATCCATCACAGCCGTCTTCCCGCTCCCGGGCTTGGGCACCTCCCGCCAGTGGCCACCGTCTCCAGAGCAACCAGGAGGGGCGGGGTCGGGGCGAGTCTGCCGGGGGCGGGGTGAGTGGCGCTGGGCGTGGGCGGCCCAGCGGGCCGGGGCGCCTGCGCTTTGCTCCCGGCTTTGCGGGCGTCAGAGAGCGGTGTGCGGCGGCGGCGCGGGAGGCCTAGCGCTTGCCCCTCCCCCTCCCCCACCCCCAGCCCGGGCGCCGTCTGGGCGCCCCGAAAGGAGGGGGTCAGGCGGAGGAGGCAGCGGATGGAGCGAGAGGGGGCTTAGATCCCACAGGGCTGTTGGATGCGGCTCTCCCGCTGGCAGGTGTCGGCACTTTGGCTTCCCTCCGCGGGCGGTGACGACCACGTTCTCCTCCCTCTCAGCTGACCTGGGCCGGTCCAACGAACCTGAGCGCAGGTGGTGCACCTGCGCTGGGGCTCAGGTCCCAGCTGGCACGGGGCCTGTCCAGAGGCACGCAGAAGCCTGTCTCCTGAGCGCGCACGCACCCAGGGCCAGGCTCAGCCGCAGCCAAAGTGACAGAAGAAGAGGCATGTGTAGGGAGGCCCCCCTGCAACCGACTCCCCCCACCCACCCCGTACCCCGTGCAAGAGCACGGATTCCCAAGTAGAGCCCACTGGCAGGCCACTGAGGCCCGGAGCCACCTGCCATCAGCAGCGTAGTCCTGGGTGTCCCCGCAGCCCTCAGGAGCACCAGGGCCTGGGGCTTGATCGACCAGGCAGCTGCGCCTCGGCGAGAAGGCCTATCTGCTTTGGTTTGGAAATCTGGACAGTATCCCTGCGGCATTGCCCGCTATGGTAGCTTGGAACGGCAATCAGTAGGAAAACCACCTGGTTGCGTGGCGTGCTGTGGCAGAGGGAAATGTGCTGAAGATGATGGGTTCTCCCTTTTTTTCCCCCAAAAACGGATGGGTACGACTCGAGTCACTGCCCAGACCACCCATACGTCCGCTTTGGACGGTCACGATGGCCGCTTAGAATATACCCGGTCCATGGAACACCTGGACCTGTAAGCCCACTTGACCGCAGTGCCTGCCTCAAGTGAGCGGAAATGATTTCCACGCAAGGGTCTCACCACCCAATAGGTAAGCAGTTTCGTTTTGCGTCCCGCGGCCCCAGAGCCGAGAGAAACGCTCGTTGGTCGGTACGGTCCCAAAAAGGAGGGCGAGAGGAGGAAGGGCAGGCTCCTTGCTCAGAGTCGTCGGGGTGCTCTGGGGCCCCTCTCGTCCCAGAAAAGAAACGCAGAGAAAGAGAGGTCATTGACAAGGGAGAGGGAAGACCCTGGGCCTGTCCTCTCCGGGAGACAGGCCTCTGCAGGCCTGGCCGGGAGCCCAGGCCGAAGCCCGCAGGCCACCGGTGGGAAAGGCCGGGGTTCCCCTGACCTGACGTAAGGTGGAGGTGACGGCGACGGGAGACAGCATGTCTGTGACCATTGCCGTGGGAGAGACCTGCAGGGCAACGCCGGCTGGCCCTAGCTAGGCCCCCGCTTGAGGAGGCCTCGGGGACTTTGGTTGGCGAGGAAACCCCCTCTTCAGACGGGTCTGGCAGCCTGGCCCAACCCAGACCCTTGGCCTGGGCCAGGTGAGCTATGGCATGGAGAGGGGGGCTCTCCCAGCAGCCCCAGAGCTGGCCCACCGGTCCCTTCCCCCACAGCCCCTTCTGCAAGGGGCCCTGCCCCTCCCCCTGCCTTAGAACTCAGCCCTCTGGCCCCCAGCAAGTGTCAGGAAGGAACTATTCCTATCCAACAGTGGCCCCTAGCGGTGGAAGTTTTGGCTCTGACTTTGGGCACCGGAGCCGCTCTCTGGTTCCTGGAGCTTCTTCTGTCTCTTGGCTTTTCACCAGACACACAGGAGGGAACAACTGTCCAGGACAGCATAGCAGAGCTTCTCTGCTAGCCCAGTCCCCCACCCGGCAGGCTCCACCCACGTCGGCGACCCCTTCCGTCGCGTCCCCGTGGCCTCCTGCTGCGCCAATTCGGTGTATACATTTTGGAACCCCGCTTCCCCCGGCGCTGGAGGCTTTCCCGGCAGTGGACGCGCTCCCCGAAGTGCATCGGGTGGGTTTGGGCAGGATGCCTATTGGCCGCATCTGTCCCGGCACTGCCACTGGGGACAACTCCCGAGTGCAGAAAACGCCTCCCCTCCCCCCCCAATCCATCACAGCCGTCTTCCCGCTCCCGGGCTTGGGCACCTCCCGCCAGTGGCCACCGTCTCCAGAGCAACCAGGAGGGGCGGGGTCGGGGCGAGTCTGCCGGGGGCGGGGTGAGTGGCGCTGGGCGTGGGCGGCCCAGCGGGCCGGGGCGCCTGCGCTTTGCTCCCGGCTTTGCGGGCGTCAGAGAGCGGTGTGCGGCGGCGGCGCGGGAGGCCTAGCGCTTGCCCCTCCCCCTCCCCCACCCCCAGCCCGGGCGCCGTCTGGGCGCCCCGAAAGGAGGGGGTCAGGCGGAGGAGGCAGCGGATGGAGCGAGAGGGGGCTTAGATCCCACAGGGCTGTTGGATGCGGCTCTCCCGCTGGCAGGTGTCGGCACTTTGGCTTCCCTCCGCGGGCGGTGACGACCACGTTCTCCTCCCTCTCAGCTGACCTGGGCCGGTCCAACGAACCTGAGCGCAGGTGGTGCACCTGCGCTGGGGCTCAGGTCCCAGCTGGCACGGGGCCTGTCCAGAGGCACGCAGAAGCCTGTCTCCTGAGCGCGCACGCACCCAGGGCCAGGCTCAGCCGCAGCCAAAGTGACAGAAGAAGAGGCATGTGTAGGGAGGCCCCCCTGCAACCGACTCCCCCCACCCACCCCGTACCCCGTGCAAGAGCACGGATTCCCAAGTAGAGCCCACTGGCAGGCCACTGAGGCCCGGAGCCACCTGCCATCAGCAGCGTAGTCCTGGGTGTCCCCGCAGCCCTCAGGAGCACCAGGGCCTGGGGCTTGATCGACCAGGCAGCTGCGCCTCGGCGAGAAGGCCTATCTGCTTTGGTTTGGAAATCTGGACAGTATCCCTGCGGCATTGCCCGCTATGGTAGCTTGGAACGGCAATCAGTAGGAAAACCACCTGGTTGCGTGGCGTGCTGTGGCAGAGGGAAATGTGCTGAAGATGATGGGTTCTCCCTTTTTTTCCCCCAAAAACGGATGGGTACGACTCGAGTCACTGCCCAGACCACCCATACGTCCGCTTTGGACGGTCACGATGGCCGCTTAGAATATACCCGGTCCATGGAACACCTGGACCTGTAAGCCCACTTGACCGCAGTGCCTGCCTCAAGTGAGCGGAAATGATTTCCACGCAAGGGTCTCACCACCCAATAGGTAAGCAGTTTCGTTTTGCGTCCCGCGGCCCCAGAGCCGAGAGAAACGCTCGTTGGTCGGTACGGTCCCAAAAAGGAGGGCGAGAGGAGGAAGGGCAGGCTCCTTGCTCAGAGTCGTCGGGGTGCTCTGGGGCCCCTCTCGTCCCAGAAAAGAAACGCAGAGAAAGAGAGGTCATTGACAAGGGAGAGGGAAGACCCTGGGCCTGTCCTCTCCGGGAGACAGGCCTCTGCAGGCCTGGCCGGGAGCCCAGGCCGAAGCCCGCAGGCCACCGGTGGGAAAGGCCGGGGTTCCCCTGACCTGACGTAAGGTGGAGGTGACGGCGACGGGAGACAGCATGCCTGTGACCATTGCCGTGGGAGAGACCTGCAGGGCAACGCCGGCCGGCCCTAGCTAGGCCCCCGCTTGAGGAGGCCTCGGGGACTTTGGTTGGCGAGGAAACCCCCTCTTCAGACGGGTCTTGCAGCCTGGCCCAACCCAGACCCTTGGCCTGGGCCAGGTGAGCTATGGCATGGAGAGGGGGGCTCTCCCAGCAGCCCCAGAGCTGGCCCACCGGTCCCTTCCCCCACAGCCCCTTCTGCAAGGGGCCCTGCCCCTCCCCCTGCCTTAGAACTCAGCCCTCTGGCCCCCAGCAAGTGTCAGGAAGGAACTATTCCTATCCAACAGTGGCCCCTAGCGGTGGAAGTTTTGGCTCTGACTTTGGGCACCGGAGCCGCTCTCTGGTTCCTGGAGCTTCTTCTGTCTCTTGGCTTTTCACCAGACACACAGGAGGGAACAACTGTCCAGGACAGCATAGCAGAGCTTCTCTGCTAGCCCAGTCCCCACCCGGCAGGCTCCACCCACGTCGGCGACGCCTTCCGTCGTGTCCCCGTGGCCTCCTGCTGCGCCAACTCGGTGTATACATTTTGGAACCCCGCTTCCCCCGGCGCTGGAGGCTTTCCCGGCAGTGGACGCGCTCCCCGAAGTGCATCGGGTGGGTTTGGGCAGGATGCCTATTGGCCGCATCTGTCCCGGCACTGCCACTGGGGACAACTCCCGAGTGCAGAAAACGCCTCCCCTCCCCCCCCAATCCATCACAGCCGTCTTCCCGCTCCCGGGCTTGGGCACCTCCCGCCAGTGGCCACCGTCTCCAGAGCAAGCAGGAGGGGCGGGGTCGGGGCGAGTCTGCCGGGGGCGGGGTGAGTGGCGCTGGGCGTGGGCGGCCCAGCGGGCCGGGGCGCCTGCGCTTTGCTCCCGGCTTTGCGGGCGTCAGAGAGCGGTGTGCGGCGGCGGCGCGGGAGGCCTAGCGCTTGCCCCTCCCCCTCCCCCACCCCCAGCCCGGGCGCCGTCTGGGCGCCCCGAAAGGAGGGGGTCAGGCGGAGGAGGCAGCGGATGGAGCGAGAGGGGGCTTAGATCCCACAGGGCTGTTGGATGCGGCTCTCCCGCTGGCAGGTGTCGGCACTTTGGCTTCCCTCCGCGGGCGGTGACGACCACGTTCTCCTCCCTCTCAGCTGACCTGGGCCGGTCCAACGAACCTGAGCGCAGGTGGTGCACCTGCGCTGGGGCTCAGGTCCCAGCTGGCACGGGGCCTGTCCAGAGGCACGCAGAAGCCTGTCTCCTGAGCGCGCACGCACCCAGGGCCAGGCTCAGCCGCAGCCAAAGTGACAGAAGAAGAGGCATGTGTAGGGAGGCCCCCCTGCAACCGACTCCCCCCACCCACCCCGTACCCCGTGCAAGAGCACGGATTCCCAAGTAGAGCCCACTGGCAGGCCACTGAGGCCCGGAGCCACCTGCCATCAGCAGCGTAGTCCTGGGTGTCCCCGCAGCCCTCAGGAGCACCAGGGCCTGGGGCTTGATCGACCAGGCAGCTGCGCCTCGGCGAGAAGGCCTATCTGCTTTGGTTTGGAAATCTGGACAGTATCCCTGCGGCATTGCCCGCTATGGTAGCTTGGAACGGCAATCAGTAGGAAAACCACCTGGTTGCGTGGCGTGCTGTGGCAGAGGGAAATGTGCTGAAGATGATGGGTTCTCCCTTTTTTTCCCCCAAAAACGGATGGGTACGACTCGAGTCACTGCCCAGACCACCCATACGTCCGCTTTGGACGGTCACGATGGCCGCTTAGAATATACCCGGTCCATGGAACACCTGGACCTGTAAGCCCACTTGACCGCAGTGCCTGCCTCAAGTGAGCGGAAATGATTTCCACGCAAGGGTCTCACCACCCAATAGGTAAGCAGTTTCGTTTTGCGTCCCGCGGCCCCAGAGCCGAGAGAAACGCTCGTTGGTCGGTACGGTCCCAAAAAGGAGGGCGAGAGGAGGAAGGGCAGGCTCCTTGCTCAGAGTCGTCGGGGTGCTCTGGGGCCCCTCTCGTCCCAGAAAAGAAACGCAGAGAAAGAGAGGTCATTGACAAGGGAGAGGGAAGACCCTGGGCCTGTCCTCTCCGGGAGACAGGCCTCTGCAGGCCTGGCCGGGAGCCCAGGCCGAAGCCCGCAGGCCACCGGTGGGAAAGGCCGGGGTTCCCCTGACCTGACGTAAGGTGGAGGTGACGGCGACGGGAGACAGCATGCCTGTGACCATTGCCGTGGGAGAGACCTGCAGGGCAACGCCGGCCGGCCCTAGCTAGGCCCCCGCTTGAGGAGGCCTCGGGGACTTTGGTTGGCGAGGAAACCCCCTCTTCAGACGGGTCTTGCAGCCTGGCCCAACCCAGACCCTTGGCCTGGGCCAGGTGAGCTATGGCATGGAGAGGGGGGCTCTCCCAGCAGCCCCAGAGCTGGCCCACCGGTCCCTTCCCCCACAGCCCCTTCTGCAAGGGGCCCTGCCCCTCCCCCTGCCTTAGAACTCAGCCCTCTGGCCCCCAGCAAGTGTCAGGAAGGAACTATTCCTATCCAACAGTGGCCCCTAGCGGTGGAAGTTTTGGCTCTGACTTTGGGCACCGGAGCCGCTCTCTGGTTCCTGGAGCTTCTTCTGTCTCTTGGCTTTTCACCAGACACACAGGAGGGAACAACTGTCCAGGACAGCATAGCAGAGCTTCTCTGCTAGCCCAGTCCCCACCCGGCAGGCTCCACCCACGTCGGCGACGCCTTCCGTCGCGTCCCCGTGGCCTCCTGCTGCGCCAACTCGGTGTATACATTTTGGAACCCCGCTTCCCCCGGCGCTGGAGGCTTTCCCGGCAGTGGACGCGCTCCCCGAAGTGCATCGGGTGGGTTTGGGCAGGATGCCTATTGGCCGCATCTGTCCCGGCACTGCCACTGGGGACAACTCCCGAGTGCAGAAAACGCCTCCCCTCCCCCCCCAATCCATCACAGCCGTCTTCCCGCTCCCGGGCTTGGGCACCTCCCGCCAGTGGCCACCGTCTCCAGAGCAACCAGGAGGGGCGGGGTCGGGGCGAGTCTGCCGGGGGCGGGGTGAGTGGCGCTGGGCGTGGGCGGCCCAGCAGGCCGGGGCGCCTGCGCTTTGCTCCCGGCTTTGCGGGCGTCAGAGAGCGGTGTGCGGCGGCGGGCGCGGGAGGCCTAGCGCTTGCCCCTCCCCCTCCCCCACCCCCAGCCCGGGCGCCGTCTGGGCGCCCCGAAAGGAGGGGGTCAGGCGGAGGAGGCAGCGGATGGAGCGAGAGGGGGCTTAGATCCCACAGGGCTGTTGGATGCGGCTCTCCCGCTGGCAGGTGTCGGCACTTTGGCTTCCCTCCGCGGGCGGTGACGACCACGTTCTCCTCCCTCTCAGCTGACCTGGGCCGGTCCAACGAACCTGAGCGCAGGTGGTGCACCTGCGCTGGGGCTCAGGTCCCAGCTGGCACGGGGCCTGTCCAGAGGCACGCAGAAGCCTGTCTCCTGAGCGCGCACGCACCCAGGGCCAGGCTCAGCCGCAGCCAAAGTGACAGAAGAAGAGGCATGTGTAGGGAGGCCCCCCTGCAACCGACTCCCCCCACCCACCCCGTACCCCGTGCAAGAGCACGGATTCCCAAGTAGAGCCCACTGGCAGGCCACTGAGGCCCGGAGCCACCTGCCATCAGCAGCGTAGTCCTGGGTGTCCCCGCAGCCCTCAGGAGCACCAGGGCCTGGGGCTTGATCGACCAGGCAGCTGCGCCTCGGCGAGAAGGCCTATCTGCTTTGGTTTGGAAATCTGGACAGTATCCCTGCGGCATTGCCCGCTATGGTAGCTTGGAACGGCAATCAGTAGGAAAACCACCTGGTTGCGTGGCGTGCTGTGGCAGAGGGAAATGTGCTGAAGATGATGGGTTCTCCCTTTTTTTCCCCCAAAAACGGATGGGTACGACTCGAGTCACTGCCCAGACCACCCATACGTCCGCTTTGGACGGTCACGATGGCCGCTTAGAATATACCCGGTCCATGGAACACCTGGACCTGTAAGCCCACTTGACCGCAGTGCCTGCCTCAAGTGAGCGGAAATGATTTCCACGCAAGG
Organism: Dasypus novemcinctus; assembly: GCF_030445035.2. Taxonomy (NCBI): domain Eukaryota; kingdom Metazoa; phylum Chordata; class Mammalia; order Cingulata; family Dasypodidae; genus Dasypus; species Dasypus novemcinctus. The sequence continues at coordinate 199,547 of NW_026688213.1, forward strand.
GTCTCACCACCCAATAGGTAAGCAGTTTCGTTTTGCGTCCCGCGGCCCCAGAGCCGAGAGAAACGCTCGTTGGTCGGTACGGTCCCAAAAAGGAGGGCGAGAGGAGGAAGGGCAGGCTCCTTGCTCAGAGTCGTCGGGGTGCTCTGGGGCCCCTCTCGTCCCAGAAAAGAAACGCAGAGAAAGAGAGGTCATTGACAAGGGAGAGGGAAGACCCTGGGCCTGTCCTCTCCGGGAGACAGGCCTCTGCAGGCCTGGCCGGGAGCCCAGGCCGAAGCCCGCAGGCCACCGGTGGGAAAGGCCGGGGTTCCCCTGACCTGAGGTAAGGGTGGAGGTGACGGCGACGGGAGACAGCATGTCTGTGACCATTGCCGTGGGAGAGACCTGCAGGGCAACGCCGGCCGGCCCTAGCTAGGCCCCCGCTTGAGGAGGCCTCGGGGACTTTGGTTGGCGAGGAAACCCCCTCTTCAGACGGGTCTGGCAGCCTGGCCCAACCCAGACCCTTGGCCTGGGCCAGGTGAGCTATGGCATGGAGAGGGGGGCTCTCCCAGCAGCCCCAGAGCTGGCCCACCGGTCCCTTCCCCCACAGCCCCTTCTGCAAGGGGCCCTGCCCCTCCCCCTGCCTTAGAACTCAGCCCTCTGGCCCCCAGCAAGTGTCAGGAAGGAACTATTCCTATCCAACAGTGGCCCCTAGCGGTGGAAGTTTTGGCTCTGACTTTGGGCACCGGAGCCGCTCTCTGGTTCCTGGAGCTTCTTCTGTCTCTTGGCTTTTCACCAGACACACAGGAGGGAACAACTGTCCAGGACAGCATAGCAGAGCTTCTCTGCTAGCCCAGTCCCCACCCGGCAGGCTCCACCCACGTCGGCGACCCCTTCCGTCGCGTCCCCGTGGCCTCCTGCTGCGCCAATTCGGTGTATACATTTTGGAACCCCGCTTCCCCCGGCGCTGGAGGCTTTCCCGGCAGTGGACGCGCTCCCCGAAGTGCATCGGGTGGGTTTGGGCAGGATGCCTATTGGCCGCATCTGTCCCGGCACTGCCACTGGGGACAACTCCCGAGTGCAGAAAACGCCTCCCCTCCCCCCCCAATCCATCACAGCCGTCTTCCCGCTCCCGGGCTTGGGCACCTCCCGCCAGTGGCCACCGTCTCCAGAGCAACCAGGAGGGGCGGGGTCGGGGCGAGTCTGCCGGGGGCGGGGTGAGTGGCGCTGGGCGTGGGCGGCCCAGCGGGCCGGGGCGCCTGCGCTTTGCTCCCGGCTTTGCGGGCGTCAGAGAGCGGTGTGCGGCGGCGGCGCGGGAGGCCTAGCGCTTGCCCCTCCCCCTCCCCCACCCCCAGCCCGGGCGCCGTCTGGGCGCCCCGAAAGGAGGGGGTCAGGCGGAGGAGGCAGCGGATGGAGCGAGAGGGGGCTTAGATCCCACAGGGCTGTTGGATGCGGCTCTCCCGCTGGCAGGTGTCGGCACTTTGGCTTCCCTCCGCGGGCGGTGACGACCACGTTCTCCTCCCTCTCAGCTGACCTGGGCCGGTCCAACGAACCTGAGCGCAGGTGGTGCACCTGCGCTGGGGCTCAGGTCCCAGCTGGCACGGGGCCTGTCCAGAGGCACGCAGAAGCCTGTCTCCTGAGCGCGCACGCACCCAGGGCCAGGCTCAGCCGCAGCCAAAGTGACAGAAGAAGAGGCATGTGTAGGGAGGCCCCCCTGCAACCGACTCCCCCCACCCACCCCGTACCCCGTGCAAGAGCACGGATTCCCAAGTAGAGCCCACTGGCAGGCCACTGAGGCCCGGAGCCACCTGCCATCAGCAGCGTAGTCCTGGGTGTCCCCGCAGCCCTCAGGAGCACCAGGGCCTGGGGCTTGATCGACCAGGCAGCTGCGCCTCGGCGAGAAGGCCTATCTGCTTTGGTTTGGAAATCTGGACAGTATCCCTGCGGCATTGCCCGCTATGGTAGCTTGGAACGGCAATCAGTAGGAAAACCACCTGGTTGCGTGGCGTGCTGTGGCAGAGGGAAATGTGCTGAAGATGATGGGTTCTCCCTTTTTTCCCCCCAAAAACGGATGGGTACGACTCGAGTCACTGCCCAGACCACCCATACGTCCGCTTTGGACGGTCACGATGGCCGCTTAGAATATACCCGGTCCATGGAACACCTGGACCTGTAAGCCCACTTGACCGCAGTGCCTGCCTCAAGTGAGCGGAAATGATTTCCACGCAAGGGTCTCACCACCCAATAGGTAAGCAGTTTCGTTTTGCGTCCCGCGGCCCCAGAGCCGAGAGAAACGCTCGTTGGTCGGTACGGTCCCAAAAAGGAGGGCGAGAGGAGGAAGGGCAGGCTCCTTGCTCAGAGTCGTCGGGGTGCTCTGGGGCCCCTCTCGTCCCAGAAAAGAAACGCAGAGAAAGAGAGGTCATTGACAAGGGAGAGGGAAGACCCTGGGCCTGTCCTCTCCGGGAGACAGGCCTCTGCAGGCCTGGCCGGGAGCCCAGGCCGAAGCCCGCAGGCCACCGGTGGGAAAGGCCGGGGTTCCCCTGACCTGAGGTAAGGTGGAGGTGACGGCGACGGGAGACAGCATGTCTGTGACCATTGCCGTGGGAGAGACCTGCAGGGCAACGCCGGCCGGCCCTAGCTAGGCCCCCGCTTGAGGAGGCCTCGGGGACTTTGGTTGGCGAGGAAACCCCCTCTTCAGACGGGTCTGGCAGCCTGGCCCAACCCAGACCCTTGGCCTGGGCCAGGTGAGCTATGGCATGGAGAGGGGGGCTCTCCCAGCAGCCCCAGAGCTGGCCCACCGGTCCCTTCCCCCACAGCCCCTTCTGCAAGGGGCCCTGCCCCTCCCCCTGCCTTAGAACTCAGCCCTCTGGCCCCCAGCAAGTGTCAGGAAGGAACTATTCCTATCCAACAGTGGCCCCTAGCGGTGGAAGTTTTGGCTCTGACTTTGGGCACCGGAGCCGCTCTCTGGTTCCTGGAGCTTCTTCTGTCTCTTGGCTTTTCACCAGACACACAGGAGGGAACAACTGTCCAGGACAGCATAGCAGAGCTTCTCTGCTAGCCCAGTCCCCACCCGGCAGGCTCCACCCACGTCGGCGACCCCTTCCGTCGCGTCCCCGTGGCCTCCTGCTGCGCCAATTCGGTGTATACATTTTGGAACCCCGCTTCCCCCGGCGCTGGAGGCTTTCCCGGCAGTGGACGCGCTCCCCGAAGTGCATCGGGTGGGTTTGGGCAGGATGCCTATTGGCCGCATCTGTCCCGGCACTGCCACTGGGGACAACTCCCGAGTGCAGAAAACGCCTCCCCTCCCCCCCCAATCCATCACAGCCGTCTTCCCGCTCCCGGGCTTGGGCACCTCCCGCCAGTGGCCACCGTCTCCAGAGCAACCAGGAGGGGCGGGGGTCGGGGCGAGTCTGCCGGGGGCGGGGGTGAGTGGCGCTGGGCGTGGGCGGCCCAGCGGGCCGGGGCGCCTGCGCTTTGCTCCCGGCTTTGCGGGCGTCAGAGAGCGGTGTGCGGCGGCGGCGCGGGAGGCCTAGCGCTTGCCCCCTCCCCCTCCCCCACCCCCAGCCCGGGCGCCGTCTGGGCGCCCCGAAAGGAGGGGGTCAGGCGGAGGAGGCAGCGGATGGAGCGAGAGGGGGCTTAGATCCCACAGGGCTGTTGGATGCGGCTCTCCCGCTGGCAGGTGTCGGCACTTTGGCTTCCCTCCGCGGGCGGTGACGACCACGTTCTCCTCCCTCTCAGCTGACCTGGGCCGGTCCAACGAACCTGAGCGCAGGTGGTGCACCTGCGCTGGGGCTCAGGTCCCAGCTGGCACGGGGCCTGTCCAGAGGCACGCAGAAGCCTGTCTGCTGAGCGCGCACGCACCCAGGGCCAGGCTCAGCCGCAGCCAAAGTGACAGAAGAAGAGGCATGTGTAGGGAGGCCCCCCTGCAACCGACTCCCCCCACCCACCCCGTACCCCGTGCAAGAGCACGGATTCCCAAGTAGAGCCCACTGGCAGGCCACTGAGGCCCGGAGCCACCTGCCATCAGCAGCGTAGTCCTGGGTGTCCCCGCAGCCCTCAGGAGCACCAGGGCCTGGGGCTTGATCGACCAGGCAGCTGCGCCTCGGCGAGAAGGCCTATCTGCTTTGGTTTGGAAATCTGGACAGTATCCCTGCGGCATTGCCCGCTATGGTAGCTTGGAACGGCAATCAGTAGGAAAACCACCTGGTTGCGTGGCGTGCTGTGGCAGAGGGAAATGTGCTGAAGATGATGGGTTCTCCCTTTTTTTCCCCCAAAAACGGATGGGTACGACTCGAGTCACTGCCCAGACCACCCATACGTCCACTTTGGACGGTCACGATGGCCGCTTAGAATATACCCGGTCCATGGAACACCTGGACCTGTAAGCCCACTTGACCGCAGTGCCTGCCTCAAGTGAGCGGAAATGATTTCCACGCAAGGGTCTCACCACCCAATAGGTAAGCAGTTTCGTTTTGCGTCCCGCGGCCCCAGAGCCGAGAGAAACGCTCGTTGGTCGGTACGGTCCCAAAAAGGAGGGCGAGAGGAGGAAGGGCAGGCTCCTTGCTCAGAGTCGTCGGGGTGCTCTGGGGCCCCTCTCGTCCCAGAAAAGAAACGCAGAGAAAGAGAGGTCATTGACAAGGGAGAGGGAAGACCCTGGGCCTGTCCTCTCCGGGAGACAGGCCTCTGCAGGCCTGGCCGGGAGCCCAGGCCGAAGCCCGCAGGCCACCGGTGGGAAAGGCCGGGGTTCCCCTGACCTGACGTAAGGTGGAGGTGACGGCGACGGGAGACAGCATGTCTGTGACCATTGCCGTGGGAGAGACCTGCAGGGCAACGCCGGCCGGCCCTAGCTAGGCCCCCGCTTGAGGAGGCCTCGGGGACTTTGGTTGGCGAGGAAACCCCCTCTTCAGACGGGTCTGGCAGCCTGGCCCAACCCAGACCCTTGGCCTGGGCCAGGTGAGCTATGGCATGGAGAGGGGGGCTCTCCCAGCAGCCCCAGAGCTGGCCCACCGGTCCCTTTCCCCACAGCCCCTTCTGCAAGGGGCCCTGCCCCTCCCCCTGCCTTAGAACTCAGCCCTCTGGCCCCCAGCAAGTGTCAGGAAGGAACTATTCCTATCCAACAGTGGCCCCTAGCGGTGGAAGTTTTGGCTCTGACTTTGGGCACCGGAGCCGCTCTCTGGTTCCTGGAGCTTCTTCTGTCTCTTGGCTTTTCACCAGACACACAGGAGGGAACAACTGTCCAGGACAGCATAGCAGAGCTTCTCTGCTAGCCCAGTCCCCACCCGGCAGGCTCCACCCACGTCGGCGACCCCTTCCGTCGCGTCCCCGTGGCCTCCTGCTGCGCCAACTCGGTGTATACATTTTGGAACCCCGCTTCCCCCGGCGCTGGAGGCTTTCCCGGCAGTGGACGCGCTCCCCGAAGTGCATCGGGTGGGTTTGGGCAGGATGCCTATTGGCCGCATCTGTCCCGGCACTGCCACTGGGGACAACTCCCGAGTGCAGAAAACGCCTCCCCTCCCCCCCCAATCCATCACAGCCGTCTTCCCGCTCCCGGGCTTGGGCACCTCCCGCCAGTGGCCACCGTCTCCAGAGCAACCAGGAGGGGCGGGGTCGGGGCGAGTCTGCCGGGGGCGGGGTGAGTGGCGCTGGGCGTGGGCGGCCCAGCGGGCCGGGGCGCCTGCGCTTTGCTCCCGGCTTTGCGGGCGTCAGAGAGCGGTGTGCGGCGGCGGCGCGGGAGGCCTAGCGCTTGCCCCTCCCCCTCCCCCACCCCCAGCCCGGGCGCCGTCTGGGCGCCCCGAAAGGAGGGGTTCAGGCGGAGGAGGCAGCGGATGGAGCGAGAGGGGGCTTAGATCCCACAGGGCTGTTGGATGCGGCTCTCCCGCTGGCAGGTGTCGGCACTTTGGCTTCCCTCCGCGGGCGGTGACGACCACGTTCTCCTCCCTCTCAGCTGACCTGGGCCGGTCCAACGAACCTGAGCGCAGGTGGTGCACCTGCGCTGGGGCTCAGGTCCCAGCTGGCACGGGGCCTGTCCAGAGGCACGCAGAAGCCTGTCTCCTGAGCGCGCACGCACCCAGGGCCAGGCTCAGCCGCAGCCAAAGTGACAGAAGAAGAGGCATGTGTAGGGAGGCCCCCCTGCAACCGACTCCCCCCACCCACCCCGTACCCCGTGCAAGAGCACGGATTCCCAAGTAGAGCCCACTGGCAGGCCACTGAGGCCCGGAGCCACCTGCCATCAGCAGCGTAGTCCTGGGTGTCCCCGCAGCCCTCAGGAGCACCAGGGCCTGGGGCTTGATCGACCAGGCAGCTGCGCCTCGGCGAGAAGGCCTATCTGCTTTGGTTTGGAAATCTGGACAGTATCCCTGCGGCATTGCCCGCTATGGTAGCTTGGAACGGCAATCAGTAGGAAAACCACCTGGTTGCGTGGCGTGCTGTGGCAGAGGGAAATGTGCTGAAGATGATGGGTTCTCCCTTTTTTTCCCCCAAAAACGGATGGGTACGACTCGAGTCACTGCCCAGACCACCCATACGTCCGCTTTGGACGGTCACGATGGCCGCTTAGAATATACCCGGTCCATGGAACACCTGGACCTGTAAGCCCACTTGACCGCAGTGCCTGCCTCAAGTGAGCGGAAATGATTTCCACGCAAGGGTCTCACCACCCAATAGGTAAGCAGTTTCGTTTTGCGTCCCGCGGCCCCAGAGCCGAGAGAAACGCTCGTTGGTCGGTACGGTCCCAAAAAGGAGGGCGAGAGGAGGAAGGGCAGGCTCCTTGCTCAGAGTCGTCGGGGTGCTCTGGGGCCCCTCTCGTCCCAGAAAAGAAACGCAGAGAAAGAGAGGTCATTGACAAGGGAGAGGGAAGACCCTGGGCCTGTCCTCTCCGGGAGACAGGCCTCTGCAGGCCTGGCCGGGAGCCCAGGCCGAAGCCCGCAGGCCACCGGTGGGAAAGGCCGGGGTTCCCCTGACCTGACGTAAGGTGGAGGTGACGGCGACGGGAGACAGCATGTCTGTGACCATTGCCGTGGGAGAGACCTGCAGGGCAACGCCGGCCGGCCCTAGCTAGGCCCCCGCTTGAGGAGGCCTCGGGGACTTTGGTTGGCGAGGAAACCCCCTCTTCAGACGGGTCTGGCAGCCTGGCCCAACCCAGACCCTTGGCCTGGGCCAGGTGAGCTATGGCATGGAGAGGGGGGCTCTCCCAGCAGCCCCAGAGCTGGCCCACCGGTCCCTTCCCCCACAGCCCCTTCTGCAAGGGGCCCTGCCCCTCCCCCTGCCTTAGAACTCAGCCCTCTGGCCCCCAGCAAGTGTCAGGAAGGAACTATTCCTATCCAACAGTGGCCCCTAGCGGTGGAAGTTTTGGCTCTGACTTTGGGCACCGGAGCCGCTCTCTGGTTCCTGGAGCTTCTTCTGTCTCTTGGCTTTTCACCAGACACACAGGAGGGAACAACTGTCCAGGACAGCATAGCAGAGCTTCTCTGCTAGCCCAGTCCCCACCCGGCAGGCTCCACCCACGTCGGCGACCCCTTCCGTCGCGTCCCCGTGGCCTCCTGCTGCGCCAATTCGGTGTATACATTTTGGAACCCCGCTTCCCCCGGCGCTGGAGGCTTTCCCGGCAGTGGACGCGCTCCCCGAAGTGCATCGGGTGGGTTTGGGCAGGATGCCTATTGGCCGCATCTGTCCCGGCACTGCCACTGGGGACAACTCCCGAGTGCAGAAAACGCCTCCCCTCCCCCCCCAATCCATCACAGCCGTCTTCCCGCTCCCGGGCTTGGGCACCTCCCGCCAGTGGCCACCGTCTCCAGAGCAACCAGGAGGGGCGGGGTCGGGGCGAGTCTGCCGGGGGCGGGGTGAGTGGCGCTGGGCGTGGGCGGCCCAGCGGGCCGGGGCGCCTGCGCTTTGCTCCCGGCTTTGCGGGCGTCAGAGAGCGGTGTGCGGCGGCGGCGCGGGAGGCCTAGCGCTTGCCCCTCCCCCTCCCCCACCCCCAGCCCGGGCGCCGTCTGGGCGCCCCGAAAGGAGGGGGTCAGGCGGAGGAGGCAGCGGATGGAGCGAGAGGGGGCTTAGATCCCACAGGGCTGTTGGATGCGGCTCTCCCGCTGGCAGGTGTCGGCACTTTGGCTTCCCTCCGCGGGCGGTGACGACCACGTTCTCCTCCCTCTCAGCTGACCTGGGCCGGTCCAACGAACCTGAGCGCAGGTGGTGCACCTGCGCTGGGGCTCAGGTCCCAGCTGGCACGGGGCCTGTCCAGAGGCACGCAGAAGCCTGTCTCCTGAGCGCGCACGCACCCAGGGCCAGGCTCAGCCGCAGCCAAAGTGACAGAAGAAGAGGCATGTGTAGGGAGGCCCCCCTGCAACCGACTCCCCCCACCCACCCCGTACCCCGTGCAAGAGCACGGATTCCCAAGTAGAGCCCACTGGCAGGCCACTGAGGCCCGGAGCCACCTGCCATCAGCAGCGTAGTCCTGGGTGTCCCCGCAGCCCTCAGGAGCACCAGGGCCTGGGGCTTGATCGACCAGGCAGCTGCGCCTCGGCGAGAAGGCCTATCTGCTTTGGTTTGGAAATCTGGACAGTATCCCTGCGGCATTGCCCGCTATGGTAGCTTGGAACGGCAATCAGTAGGAAAACCACCTGGTTGCGTGGCGTGCTGTGGCAGAGGGAAATGTGCTGAAGATGATGGGTTCTCCCTTTTTTTCCCCCAAAAACGGATGGGTACGACTCGAGTCACTGCCCAGACCACCCATACGTCCGCTTTGGACGGTCACGATGGCCGCTTAGAATATACCCGGTCCATGGAACACCTGGACCTGTAAGCCCACTTGACCGCAGTGCCTGCCTCAAGTGAGCGGAAATGATTTCCACGCAAGGGTCTCACCACCCAATAGGTAAGCAGTTTCGTTTTGCGTCCCGCGGCCCCAGAGCCGAGAGAAACGCTCGTTGGTCGGTACGGTCCCAAAAAGGAGGGCGAGAGGAGGAAGGGCAGGCTCCTTGCTCAGAGTCGTCGGGGTGCTCTGGGGCCCCTCTCGTCCCAGAAAAGAAACGCAGAGAAAGAGAGGTCATTGACAAGGGAGAGGGAAGACCCTGGGCCTGTCCTCTCCGGGAGACAGGCCTCTGCAGGCCTGGCCGGGAGCCCAGGCCGAAGCCCGCAGGCCACCGGTGGGAAAGGCCGGGGTTCCCCTGACCTGACGTAAGGTGGAGGTGACGGCGACGGGAGACAGCATGTCTGTGACCATTGCCGTGGGAGAGACCTGCAGGGCAACGCCGGCCGGCCCTAGCTAGGCCCCCGCTTGAGGAGGCCTCGGGGACTTTGGTTGGCGAGGAAACCCCCTCTTCAGACGGGTCTGGCAGCCTGGCCCAACCCAGACCCTTGGCCTGGGCCAGGTGAGCTATGGCATGGAGAGGGGGGCTCTCCCAGCAGCCCCAGAGCTGGCCCACCGGTCCCTTCCCCCACAGCCCCTTCTGCAAGGGGCCCTGCCCCTCCCCCTGCCTTAGAACTCAGCCCTCTGGCCCCCAGCAAGTGTCAGGAAGGAACTATTCCTATCCAACAGTGGCCCCTAGCGGTGGAAGTTTTGGCTCTGACTTTGGGCACCGGAGCCGCTCTCTGGTTCCTGGAGCTTCTTCTGTCTCTTGGCTTTTCACCAGACACACAGGAGGGAACAACTGTCCAGGACAGCATAGCAGAGCTTCTCTGCTAGCCCAGTCCCCACCCGGCAGGCTCCACCCACGTCGGCGACCCCTTCCGTCGCGTCCCCGTGGCCTCCTGCTGCGCCAATTCGGTGTATACATTTTGGAACCCCGCTTCCCCCGGCGCTGGAGGCTTTCCCGGCAGTGGACGCGCTCCCCGAAGTGCATCGGGTGGGTTTGGGCAGGATGCCTATTGGCCGCATCTGTCCCGGCACTGCCACTGGGGACAACTCCCGAGTGCAGAAAACGCCTCCCCTCCCCCCCCCAATCCATCACAGCCGTCTTCCCGCTCCCGGGCTTGGGCACCTCCCGCCAGTGGCCACCGTCTCCAGAGCAACCAGGAGGGGCGGGGTCGGGGCGAGTCTGCCGGGGGCGGGGTGAGTGGCGCTGGGCGTGGGCGGCCCAGCGGGCCGGGGCGCCTGCGCTTTGCTCCCGGCTTTGCGGGCGTCAGAGAGCGGTGTGCGGCGGCGGCGCGGGAGGCCTAGCGCTTGCCCCTCCCCCTCCCCCACCCCCAGCCCGGGCGCCGTCTGGGCGCCCGAAAGGAGGGGGTCAGGCGGAGGAGGCAGCGGATGGAGCGAGAGGGGGCTTAGATCCCACAGGGCTGTTGGATGCGGCTCTCCCGCTGGCAGGTGTCGGCACTTTGGCTTCCCTCCGCGGGCGGTGACGACCACGTTCTCCTCCCTCTCAGCTGACCTGGGCCGGTCCAACGAACCTGAGCGCAGGTGGTGCACCTGCGCTGGGGCTCAGGTCCCAGCTGGCACGGGGCCTGTCCAGAGGCACGCAGAAGCCTGTCTGCTGAGCGCGCACGCACCCAGGGCCAGGCTCAGCCGCAGCCAAAGTGACAGAAGAAGAGGCATGTGTAGGGAGGCCCCCCTGCAACCGACTCCCCCCACCCACCCCGTACCCCGTGCAAGAGCACGGATTCCCAAGTAGAGCCCACTGGCAGGCCACTGAGGCCCGGAGCCACCTGCCATCAGCAGCGTAGTCCTGGGTGTCCCCGCAGCCCTCAGGAGCACCAGGGCCTGGGGCTTGATCGACCAGGCAGCTGCGCCTCGGCGAGAAGGCCTATCTGCTTTGGTTTGGAAATCTGGACAGTATCCCTGCGGCATTGCCCGCTATGGTAGCTTGGAACGGCAATCAGTAGGAAAACCACCTGGTTGCGTGGCGTGCTGTGGCAGAGGGAAATGTGCTGAAGATGATGGGTTCTCCCTTTTTTTCCCCCAAAAACGGATGGGTACGACTCGAGTCACTGCCCAGACCACCCATACGTCCGCTTTGGACGGTCACGATGGCCGCTTAGAATATACCCGGTCCATGGAACACCTGGACCTGTAAGCCCACTTGACCGCAGTGCCTGCCTCAAGTGAGCGGAAATGATTTCCACGCAAGGGTCTCACCACCCAATAGGTAAGCAGTTTCGTTTTGCGTCCCGCGGCCCCAGAGCCGAGAGAAACGCTCGTTGGTCGGTACGGTCCCAAAAAGGAGGGCGAGAGGAGGAAGGGCAGGCTCCTTGCTCAGAGTCGTCGGGGTGCTCTGGGCCCCTCTCGTCCCAGAAAAGAAACGCAGAGAAAGAGAGGTCATTGACAAGGGAGAGGGAAGACCCTGGGCCTGTCCTCTCCGGGAGACAGGCCTCTGCAGGCCTGGCTGGGAGCCCAGGCCGAAGCCCGCAGGCCACCGGTGGGAAAGGCCGGGGTTCCCTGACCTGACGTAAGGTGGAGGTGACGGCGACGGGAGACAGCATGTCTGTGACCATTGCCGTGGGAGAGACCTGCAGGGCAACGCCGGCCGGCCCTAGCTAGGCCCCCGCTTGAGGAGGCCTCGGGGACTTTGGTTGGCGAGGAAACCCCCTCTTCAGACGGGTCCTGGCAGCCTGGCCCAACCCAGACCCTTGGCCTGGGCCAGGTGAGCTATGGCATGGAGAGGGGGGCTCTCCCAGCAGCCCCAGAGCTGGCCCACCGGTCCCTTCCCCCACAGCCCTTCTGCAAGGGGCCCTGCCCCTCCCCCTGCCTTAGAACTCAGCCCTCTGGCCCCCAGCAAGTGTCAGGAAGGAACTATTCCTATCCAACAGTGGCCCCTAGCGGTGGAAGTTTTGGCTCTGACTTTGGGCACCGGAGCCGCTCTCTGGTTCCTGGAGCTTCTTCTGTCTCTTGGCTTTTCACCAGACACACAGGAGGGAACAACTGTCCAGGACAGCATAGCAGAGCTTCTCTGCTAGCCCAGTCCCCACCCGGCAGGCTCCACCCACGTCGGCGACCCCTTCCGTCGCGTCCCCGTGGCCTCCTGCTGCGCCAATTCGGTGTATACATTTTGGAACCCCGCTTCCCCCGGCGCTGGAGGCTTTCCCGGCAGTGGACGCGCTCCCCGAAGTGCATCGGGTGGGTTTGGGCAGGATGCCTATTGGCCGCATCTGTCCCGGCACTGCCACTGGGGACAACTCCCGAGTGCAGAAAACGCCTCCCCTCCCCCCCCAATCCATCACAGCCGTCTTCCCGCTCCCGGGCTTGGGCACCTCCCGCCAGTGGCCACCGTCTCCAGAGCAACCAGGAGGGGCGGGGTCGGGGCGAGTCTGCCGGGGGCGGGGTGAGTGGCGCTGGGCGTGGGCGGCCCAGCGGGCCGGGGCGCCTGCGCTTTGCTCCCGGCTTTGCGGGCGTCAGAGAGCGGTGTGCGGCGGCGGCGCGGGAGGCCTAGCGCTTGCCCCTCCCCCTCCCCCACCCCCAGCCCGGGCGCCGTCTGGGCGCCCCGAAAGGAGGGGGTCAGGCGGAGGAGGCAGCGGATGGAGCGAGAGGGGGCTTAGATCCCACAGGGCTGTTGGATGCGGCTCTCCCGCTGGCAGGTGTCGGCACTTTGGCTTCCCTCCGCGGGCGGTGACGACCACGTTCTCCTCCCTCTCAGCTGACCTGGGCCGGTCCAACGAACCTGAGCGCAGGTGGTGCACCTGCGCTGGGGCTCAGGTCCCAGCTGGCACGGGGCCTGTCCAGAGGCACGCAGAAGCCTGTCTCCTGAGCGTGCACGCACCCAGGGCCAGGCTCAGCCGCAGCCAAAGTGACAGAAGAAGAGGCATGTGTAGGGAGGCCCCCCTTGCAACCGACTCCCCCCACCCACCCCGTACCCCGTGCAAGAGCACGGATTCCCAAGTAGAGCCCACTGGCAGGCCACTGAGGCCCGGAGCCACCTGCCATCCGCAGCGTAGTCCTGGGTGTCCCCGCAGCCCTCAGGAGCACCAGGGCCTGGGGCTTGATCGACCAGGCAGCTGCGCCTCGGCGAGAAGGCCTATCTGCTTTGGTTTGGAAATCTGGACAGTATCCCTGCGGCATTGCCCGCTATGGTAGCTTGGAACGGCAATCAGTAGGAAAACCACCTGGTTGCGTGGCGTGCTGTGGCAGAGGGAAATGTGCTGAAGATGATGGGTTCTCCCTTTTTTTCCCTCCAAAAACGGATGGGTACGACTCGAGTCACTGCCCAGACCACCCATACGTCCGCTTTGGACGGTCACGATGGCCGCTTAGAATATACCCGGTCCATGGAACACCTGGACCTGTAAGCCCACTTGACCGCAGTGCCTGCCTCAAGTGAGCAGAAATGATTTCCACGCAAGGGTCTCACCACCCAATAGGTAAGCAGTTTCGTTTTGCGTCCCGCGGCCCAGAGCCGAGAGAAACGCTCGTTGGTCGGTACGGTCCAAAAAGGAGGGCGAGAGGAGGAAGGGCAGGCTCCTTGCTCAGAGTCGTCGGGGTGCTCTGGGGCCCCTCTCGTCCCAGAAAAGAAACGCAGAGAAAGAGAGGTCATTGACAAGGGAGAGGGAAGACCCTGGGCCTGTCCTCTCCGGGAGACAGGCCTCTGCAGGCCTGGCCGGGAGCCCAGGCCAAAGCCCGCAGGCCACCGGTGGGAAAGGCCGGGGTTCCCCTGACCTGACGTAAGGTGGAGGTGACGGCGACGGGAGACAGCATGTCTGTGACCATTGCCGTGGGAGAGACCTGCAGGGCAACGCCGGCCGGCCCTAGCTAGGCCCCCGCTTGAGGAGGCCTCGGGGACTTTGGTTGGCGAGGAAACCCCCTCTTCAGACGGGTCTGGCAGCCTGGCCCAACCCAGACCCTTGGCCTGGGCCAGGTGAGCTATGGCATGGAGAGGGGGGCTCTCCAGCAGCCCCAGAGCTGGCCCACCGGTCCCTTCCCCCACAGCCCCTTCTGCAAGGGGGCCCTGCCCCTCCCCTGCCTTAGAACTCAGCCCTCTGGCCCCAGCAAGTGTCAGAAGGAACTATTCCTATCCAACAGTGGCCCCTAGCGGTGGAAGTTTTGGCTCTGACTTGGGCACCGGAGCCGCTCTCTGGTTCCTGGAGCTTCTTCTGTCTCTTGGCTTTTCACCAGACACACAGGAGGGAACAACTGTCCAGGACAGCATAGCAGAGCTTCTCTCCTAGCAGAGTCCCCCACCCGGCAGGCTCCACCCACGTCGGCGACCCCTTCCGTCGCGTCCCCGTGGCCTCCTGCTGCGCCAACTCGGTGTATACATTTTGGAACCCCGCTTCCCCCGGCGCTGGAGGCTTTCCCGGCAGCGGACGCGCTCCCCGAAGTGCATCGGGTGGGTTTTCGGCAGGATGCCTATTGGCCGCATCTGTCCCGGCACTGCCACTGGGGACAACTCCCGAGTGCAGAAAACGCCTCCCCTCCCCCCCAATCCATCACAGCCGTCTTCCCGCTCCCGGGCTTGGGCACCTCCGCCAGTGGCCACCGTCTCCAGAGCAACCAGGAGGGGCGGGGGGGTCGGGGCGAGTCTGCCGGGGGCGGGGTGAGTGGCGCTGGGCGTGGGCGGCCCAGCGGGCCGGGGCGCCTGCGCTTTGCTCCCGGCTTTGCGGGCGTCAGAGAGCGGTGTGCGGCGGCGGCGCGGGAGGCCTAGCGCTTGCCCCTCCCCCTCCCCCACCCCCAGACCGGCGCCGTCTGGGCGCCCCGAAAGGAGGGGGTCAGGCGGAGGAGGCAGCGGATGGAGCGAGAGGGGGCTTAGATCCCACAGGGCTGTTGGATGCGGCTCTCCCGCTGGCAGGTGTCGGCACTTTGGCTTCCCTCCGCGGGCGGTGACGACCACGTTCTCCTCCCTCTCAGCTGACCTGGGCCGGTCCAACGAACCTGAGCGCAGGTGGTGCACCTGCGCTGGGGCTCAGGTCCCAGCTGGCACGGGGCCTGTCCAGAGGCACGCAGAAGCCTGTCTCCTGAGCGTGCACGCACCCAGGGCCAGGCTCAGCCGCAGCCAAAGTGACAAAAGAAGAGGCATGTGTAGGAAGGCCCCCTGCAACCGACTCCCCCCACCCAGCCCGTACCCCGTGCAAGAGCACGGATTCCCAAGTAGAGCCCACTGGCAGGCACTGAGGCCCGGAGCCACCTGCCATCCGCAGCGTAGTCCTGGGTGTCCCCGCAGCCCTCAGGAGCACCAGGGCCTGGGGCTTTGATCGACCAGGCAGCTGCGCCTCGGCGAGAAGGCCTATCTGCTTTGGTTTGGAAATCTGGACAGTATCCCTGCGGCATTGCGCCGCTATGGTAGCTTGGAACGGCAATCAGTAGGAAAACCACCTGGTTGCGTGGCGTGCTGTGGCAGAGGGAAATGTGCTGAAGATGATGGGTTCTCCCTTTTTTTCCCCAAAAACGGATGGGTACGACTCGAGTCACTGCCCAGACCACCCATACGTCCGCTTTGGACGGTCACGATGGCCGCTTAGAATATACCCGGTCCATGGAACACCTGGACCTGTAAGCCCACTTGACCGCAGTGCCTGCCTCAAGTGAGCAGAAATGATTTCCACGCAAGGGTCTCACCACCCAATAGGTAAGCAGTTTCGTTTTGCGTCCCGCGGCCCCAGAGCGGAGAGAAACGCTCGTTGGTCGGTACGGTCCCAAAAAGGAGGGCGAGAGGAGGAAGGGCAGGCTCCTTGCTCAGAGTCGTCGGGGTGCTCTGGGGCCCCTCTCGTCCCAGAAAAGAAACGCAGAGAAAGAGAGTTCATTGACAAGGGAGAGGGAAGACCTGGGCCTGTCCTCTCCGGGAGACAGGCCTCTGCAGGCCTGGCCGGGAGCCCAGGCCGAAGCCCGCAGGCCACCGGTGGGAAAGGCCGGGGTTCCCCTGACCTGACGTAAGTGGAGGTGACGGCGACGGGAGACAGCATGTCTGTGACCATTGCCGTGGGAGAGACCTGCAGGGCAACGCCGGCTGGCCCTAGC
Organism: Dasypus novemcinctus; assembly: GCF_030445035.2. Lineage (NCBI taxonomy): Eukaryota > Metazoa > Chordata > Mammalia > Cingulata > Dasypodidae > Dasypus > Dasypus novemcinctus. The sequence goes on from NW_026688213.1 coordinate 215,394, forward strand.
TAGGCCCCCGCTTGAGGAGGCCTCGGGGACTTTGGTTGGCGAGGAAACCCCCTCTTCAGACGGGTCTGGCAGCCTGGCCCAACCCAGACCCTTGGCCTGGGGCCAGGTGAGCTATGGCATGGAGAGGGGGCTGTCCCAGCAGCCCCAGAGCGGGCCCACGGGTCCCTTCCCCACAGCCCCTTCTGCAAGGGACCCTGCCCTCCCCCTGCCTTAGAACTCAGCCCTCTGGCCCCCAGCAAGTGTCAGGAAGGAACTATTCCTATCCAACAGTGGCCCCTAGCGGTGGAAGTTTTGGGCTCTGACTTTGGGCACCGGAGCCCGCTCTCTTGTTCCTGGAGCTTCTTCTGTCTCTTGGCTTTTCACCAGACACACAGGAGGGAACAACTGTCCAGGACAGCATAGCAGAGCTTCTCTCCTAGCCCAGTCCCCACCCGGCAGGCTCCACCCACGTCGGCGACCCCTTCCGTCGCGTCCCCGTGGCCTCCTGCTGGCATTCGGTGTATACATTTTGGAACCCCGCTTCCCCAGCGCTGGAGGTTTTCCTGGCAGTGGACGCGCTCCCCGAAGTGCATCGGGTGGGTTTGGGCAGGATGCCTACTGGCCACATCTGTCCCGGCGCTGCCACTGGGGACAACTCCCGAGTGCAGAAAACGCCTCCCCTCCCCCCCCAATCCATCACAACCGTCTTCCCACTCCCGGCTTGGGCACCTCCCGCCAGTGGCCACCATCTCCAGAGCAACCATGAGGGGGTGGGGTCGGGGCGAGTCTGCCCGGGGGGGGCGGGCGGGGTGAGTGGCGCTGGGCGTGGCCGGCCCAGCGGGCCGGGGCGCTGCGCTTTTGCTCCCGGCATTGCTGGCGTCAGAGAGCGGTGTGCGGCGGCGCGGGAGGCCTAGCGCTTGCCCCTCCCCCTCCCCCACCCCCAGCCCGGGCGCCGTCTGGGCGCCCCGAAAGGAGGGGGTCAGGCGGAGGCAGCGGATGGAGCGAGAGGGGGCTGAGATCCCACAGGGCTGTTGGATGCGGCTCTCCCGCTGGCAGGTGTCGGCACTTTGGCTTCCCTCCGCGTGACGACCACGTTCTCCTCCCTCTCAGCTGACCTGGGCCGGTCCAACGAACCTGAGCACAGGTGGTGCACCTGCGCTGGGGCTCAGGTCCCAGCTGGCACGGGGCCTGTCCAGAGACATGCAGAAGCCTGTCTCCTGAGCGTGCACGCACCCAGTGCCAGGCTCAGCCGCAGCCAAAGTGACAGAAGAAGAGGCATGTGTAGGGAGGCCCCCCTGCAACCGACTCCCCCCACCCACCCCGTACCCCGTGCAAGAGCACGGATTCCCAAGTAGAGCCCACTGGCAGGCCACTGAGGCCCGGAGCCAGCTGCCGTCAGCAGCGTAGTCCTGGGTGTCCCCGCAGCCCTCAGGAGCACCAGGGCCTGGGGCTTGATCGACCAGGCAGCTGCGCCTCGTCGAGAAGGCCTATCTGCTTTGGTTTGGAAATCTGGACAGTATCCCTGCGGCATCGCCCGCTATGGTAGCTCGGAACGGCAATCAGTAGGAAACACCTGGTTGCGTGGCGTGCTGTGGCAGAGGGAAATGTGCTGAAGATGATGGGTTCTCCCTTTTTTTTCCCCCAAAAACGGATGGGTACGACTCGAGTCACTGCCCAGACAACCCATACGTCCGCTTTGGACGGTCACGATGGCCGCTTAGAATATACCCGGTCCATGAACACCTGGACCTGTAAGCCCACTTGACCGCAGTGCCTGCCTCAAGTGAGCAGAAATGATTTCCACGCAAGTGTCTCACCACCCAATAGGTAAGCAGTTTCGTTTGGCGTCCCGCGGCCCCAGAGCCGAGAGAAACGCTCGTTGGTCGGTACGGTCCCAAAAAGGAGGGCGAGAGGAGGAAGGGCAGGCTCCTTGCTCAGAGTCGTCGGGGTGCTCTGGGGCCCCTCTCGTCCCAGAAAAGAAACGCAGGAGAAAGAGAGGTCATTGACAAGGGAGAGGGAAGACCCTGGGCCTGTCCTCTCCGGGAGACAGGCCTCTGCAGGCCTGGCCGGGAGCCCAGGCCGAAACCCGCAGGCCACCGGTGGGAAGGCCGGGGTTCCCCTGACATAAGCTGGAGGTGACGGCGATGGGAGACAGCATGTCTGTGACCATTGCCGTGGGAGAGACCTGCAGGGCAACGCCGGCCGGCCCTAGCTAGGCCCCCGCTTGAGGAGCCTCGGGGACTTTGGTTGGCGAGGAAACCCCCTCTTCAGACGGGTCTGGCAGCCTGGCCCAACCCAGACCCTTGGCCTGGGCCAGGTGAGCTATGGCATGGAGAGGGGGCTCTCCCAGCAGCCCCAGAGCGGGCCCACGGGTCCCTTCCCCCACAGCCCCTTCTGCAAGGGGCCCTGCCCCTCCCCCTGCCTTAGAACTCAGCCCTCTGCCCCCCAGCAAGTGTCAGGAAGGAACTATTCCTATCCAACAGTGGCCCCTAGCGGTGGAAGTTTTGGGCTCTGACTTTGGGCATCGGAGCCGCTCTCTTGTTCCTGGAGCTTCTTCTGTCTCTTGGCTTTTCACCAGACACACAGGAGGGAACAACTGTCCAGGACAGCATAGCAGAGCTTCTCTCCTAGCCCAGTCCCCCACCCGGCAGGCTCCACCCACGTCGGCGACCCCTTCCGTCGCGTCCCCGTGGCCTCCTGCTGGCATTCGGTGTATACATTTTGGAACCCCGCTTCCCCCAGCGCTGGAGGTTTTCCTGGCAGTGGACGCGCTCCCCGAAGTGCATCGGGTGGGTTTGGGCAGGATGCCTACTGGCCGCATCTTGTCCCGGCGCTGCCACTGGGGACAACTCCCGGGCGCAGAAAACGCCTCCCCTCCCCCCCCCAATCCATCACAGCCGTCTTCCCGCTCCCGGGCTTGGGCACCTCCCGCCAGTGGCCACCGTCTCCAGAGCAACCAGGAGGGGCGGGGTCGGGGCGAGTCTGCCGGGGGCGGGGTGAGTGGCGCTGGGCGTGGGCGGCCCAGCGGGCCGGGGCGCCTGCGCTTTGCTCCCGGCTTTGCGGGCGTCAGAGAGCGGTGTGCGGCGGCAGCGCGGGAGGCCTAGCGCTTGCCCCTCCCCCTCCCCCACCCCCAGCCCGGGCGCCGTCTGGGCGCCCCGAAAGGAGGGGGTCAGGCGGAGGAGGCAGCGGATGGAGCGAGAGGGGGCTTAGATCCCACAGGGCTGTTGGATGCGGCTCTCCCGCTGGCAGGTGTCGGCACTTTGGCTTCCCTCCGCGGGCGGTGACGACCACGTTCTCCTCACCTCTCAGCTGACCTGGGCCGGTCCAACGAACCTGAGCGCAGGTGGTGCACCTGCGCTGGGGCTCAGGTCCCAGCTGGCACGGGGCCTGTCCAGAGGCACGCAGAAGCCTGTCTCCTGAGCGCGCACGCACCCAGGGCCAGGCTCAGCCGCAGCCAAAGTGACAGAAGAAGAGGCATGTGTAGGGAGGCCCCCTGCAACCGACTCCCCCCACCCACCCCGTACCCCGTGCAAGAGCACGGATTCCCAAGTAGAGCCCACTGGCAGGCCACTGAGGCCCGGAGCCACCTGCCATCAGCAGCGTAGTCCTGGGTGTCCCCGCAGCCCTCAGGAGCACCAGGCCTGGGGA